>NC_091582.1:29085549-29088049 GCF_042767895.1 Penaeus vannamei | reverse complement strand
TTATGTGAGTGTGCATGGGTCTGTCTGTCTGTAATCATAGAAGCCAACAACACAACCACCATCATATGATTTGCCCCAAACATATATCTGAATAATCGTATAATTATTTCCAGGAAAATGAAATTGTCTTAAAAGCTACTCCCCACCCCCCCCCCCTACCCCCCTACCCCCAAAGAAATCTTCCTTTCTTTGCCATCCAACATTGAACTACAAATTATATATGCATAAATCACTTCTCCAGCCCCCCCCCCCCCCTAAAAAGCGAAAAGGGATGGGGGGATAGAGGATGGTAAGGAGTGGGGGGAGGGGGGGGGTAAAGCCGTACCCCCCCAAGGCGAGAGCGACAAGACTCAGAACATAAGATGAAACAACGCCCAAAAAAGAGGTCGTTTTCATGTCATTTTCACTTCTTAAATCATAGTTTCTCGCGTGTAGTACAAAGTGTGAAGAATCAGGGAGACACTTAACCCTTTTTTCCCTTTTTTTACGTAATATCTTTAGTGTGTATAAGAAGTGTGATTTAGTGTTATTATCGCGAGAAGCCGACTGACGCTGGCTTTGTCCCTCCCCTCCCCCCCCCTTTCCCCCTATCCTCCCCTCTCCCTTCTCCCTTCCTTGCTTCCTAGAATCCGAAAAAGGGTAGAAGGGTGAGAGGAAGGGTAGAAGGAAATGGGGAAAAGGGAGAAAGGAGAAGGGAGATGGTAAGAAATTAATAAGAAGGAAGAGAAGGAGAAAAAAAGGAACGAATGACATGGGAAGGAGAGAGGAGTGAGGGAATAATGGAGAAAAGAGAAGGTTGAAGAGAAATGAGAAAAACGAGAAGGAAATGGGATACGGGAAAAGGGAAATGAAGAAAGGGGGTGAATAGTAAATAGAGAAGAGGATAGGAAGAGAGGAAGAAATGAGTGAAGAGAAGAGAAATGAGAGAATAAAAAAAGAGAGAGGAGGAAAAGAGGAGGCAGAGAGGAGGTAGAAACGGGAGAGAGATGACGGAATAAATAATTATGTACTTGTGACTAACAACAATAAATCTAAGTTGCGTGAAGTGGACGTGATAATGATAAGAAAGAAAGGATAGAGAGAGAGAGACAAAAAAAAAAAAAAAAGACTGCAAAGACGTTTGATCTTCAGACATAACGAGGGTAACCAGTTCGTGAATTATCATGAGAAGAAGTGTGTGATGGTTTGAATTGAAGGGAAAAAGAGGTGAGGAGGGAGGGGGGGGGGAAGGGAGTATAAGGATGAGTCTGATACCCCCCTCCCCCCTCTCCCCCCACCTGCTGTAAATCTAGATATTGGTCATAAACACAGAGAAGAATATGACTAATATGTTTATTATCTTTTTTGCATTCGACTCATAAGTGGTTCTCATGTCGTATTTTATTTCTTCGAATGAAAGACAAAGACGAAAGGGAGAAAAAACAATATACTATGATATTACTGAATCTAAATCCTTATTTTCGCGTGAATATATTTTTGGCGAATTATCTCCCACCAAGAAAAAATCTTTTGAAGACGAACCCGAATAAAAAAAAGAGAAGAAAAGAACTAAATTTTAACACCAAATTTACGATTTTCTGCACTTTCATTTTTCCGGTTCTGAAAGGATGTTGTTTTGGAAGATAAAGCATAAGCTTAAATTATCTGTGATTTGTGCTGAGAAGGAAAAAAGGGCTTATATTTTACCCAAGAAGTTAATGGAGTCAGACAGTTCCTTAGGGAAATTCTAAGTAATTGTCATGCAATATAAAACACGTCCTGTGACTTATCATTATTGCCATAATGCCCAAGTTTAAAAGTCACACCTAAGGACAAGAGCATCATGCACTTTGAAGCAGGATTTTACATTGTACACCTACAGTACATCGCTGTATTAAGCCCTTCTTCATTGAATATTCCTTATACGCCTCTTTATCTCCATCTCCCTGTCTCTTAAGGAAAGATGTTCCTTGAGAGACAATGATATCCTTGCTGTTCCATCCATGCAGTCTGAACAGTCCAAATCATGTGTACTGTATCATGGCCCTACTCTCTGCAAGGCTCTCCCTCAATGTGTACGTAACTGTACTACGCTGTCCTCTTGGACACGCTCACTGGGATATTACTTATCATTTCAATATGTTTCATAATGTTTGATTTTACTTCATTTATTTATTTATTTTATTTTTATTTATTATTTTTTTTTTTTTACTGGATGTTCCCGTGTTCTTGTATTTCCACCTATGTTGCACTTAATATAATGTAGGTCATTACTTTGTGTATTTTTCCCCAGTATCAGTATGTACAGTATCATTCAGTAATGATAATATTAGTTTACTTGTCACATTGTGCCTTGATGTCTCTTTCGCTTATCTACATTTTTACCTTTGTTTTGATACTATATATATATTATTGTCAATGATAAATGTATGACACACACACACACACAAACACACACACACTCACACATACACACACAAACACAAACACACACACACAAACAAACACACACACACACACA
>NC_091582.1:29059138-29074138 GCF_042767895.1 Penaeus vannamei | reverse complement strand
GGTGTTGAAGTCTCTAAGGCATTCTAGTCACTGCCTCCTGCATTGCGGAGCAGCGCGTCAAAACACAAAAGAGAGAGAGACAAAAAGACATAAGATATGAATGTGACTTTTTTCTCAAAAAAGAAATCGACTGCTCAAATTAGTACAAAAAACTTTCTCGAAAATATTAATTTTGGGGATTTTTCATCAGTAGTGTATATCTGAATAAAAAACAGCTGATAAATCCCTCATACAAACGAGAGAAAGGTATAATGATAATACACGTAACAAAATGACCACTGATGATTTTTCTTTTCCTTTTTTTAACCAAAAACAAAAACAAAAAAGGACGACAAAAGAAACATACATCCACAATTCAATCTTGGCCTTTCTCATACCATTATAACTATTACTAATGTTTTCTCTTTTCTTCTTTTAAATCTCCAGCCCGTATTCTCTCACACAGTCTACAATGACCCTTACCTAAACTTTTTATTGCTTTTGGAATACCCGGTGACCCCTTTGCCCCTTCGCGATGACGTCACTGGCCATCGCCGCGGGAGGGAGTTACAAGTATGAGTTAAATAGAAATATAATAAAGATTGATTATGGAAAGGAGTGGCTATCATGGCGCGGGACCGAATGCGTGTGTATTCATCATCGTTTGATATCAAAGGAAATGGGGATTAATGTGAATAATAGGGATGCTGGAAGAATGGCTGAATGCTTTTGGAGAGACCAGTTTTATTCTTATAAAATATTGCTGGTTTGATAAGAATATGCTATTGCTATGAATGTATGGTTTGTCTTTTTTTTAATAATGGAATGTTACGTAGTCTTCTGTGATCCTACCATAAATGGAATTACAGAGGAATTGATATCACTTCATTAACATGTCAATTAGGAAACAAATGACAATAAAATAGCGATTTATATACATAAGCAAATACATCCACCGACGAAAAGAAAAAAACATCCAAAAAACAGACTTATCGGCCCACTCAATAAGGTTCATGATAGCTACTCTCGCCACAGGCATATATAAACTACGATTCAGAAAGGAAAAAAGTATTTTTTTTCTTCATCTTCTATCAAATAGTCTGTAAATATCATAGCAAGAATACACTATCAAAGAGGGCATATTCTAGGAGCGAATTCCGAGGCATTCCTCTAGCGGCGACCGTGTTCATTAACAGCCAATCAGAACTCGCCGTGAAAAAGCGTTCGACCAATCAGGATTCGATGCAGGTCGTAAGGTCGGCTAGCATGGGATACTTGACTCGGACTTTGAACCTTATGTACATCAGAAAAGAGCAAACGAACTTCCTGAGATGATTTTTTTTCCTTTCATCTTTACAATGGAAGTTTCGTTCTCAACATTATAAGTTAAATATTCGTTTATGTATAATAAGGAAGCTTTTAGAAGCACTATGATTAAGTCTCAGAAAATTGCACTTTTTTTAAAGACTAGATTATTTTTTCTTGCACTGAACACGTCTTTAGGTTCATGGCACCATAATGCTGATACATACAAGGAAATCATCATCATCATTATTATTTCTAATTGAAAACATGACAAACAATTTAACAGTTACCTCGTGTTACACTAAACACATTCTTAATATATATTCACATTAGTCCAATTCATCACAAAAAACAAAGAGCAAAACAAAAGAAAAAAAGTTTTTGTAATTTTTTTCTTTGCTTGCATGTGTATACGTGTTTGTTTGTAACTTTTTTTCTGTTCACCCCAAAAAAGGTGCAATTTTTCAAACTTTGCTCCTTTGCTAAAATTCTATTCCAAAAGGTTCCCCGGGTTTGTTAAGGAAAAATAAGGAAAAAGCGGCGACCTGCTTACCTGTCAGCCGCCTTCGTTTACTTTTGAGAAAAAAAATCTTTGATCTCAAAATCACGCTGAACACTTTGATTATCAAAATGACTAAGTTCATAAGTTGACTAGATGGTGATGAAGGTAAAAGACAATAAAGTTATCAAAATACAATAAATAATAATTCTATTTTTTACCTTTAATGCGTTTTCACCTTCTAACCTTGTGACGCATCCGACCCCGATACAGCGACCGGAGAGCCGGGCCTGAACCTCGATAGAGTAAACCTCAGGCAGACTATTTATTAGCGTGAAAAACCAAAACCTTATTAACATACCGGAGTTTCCCTTTGGAATAACTATAGACCCTCCCTTCACTTTTGAGCTACTCGGGGGCGTATTGCACATTTTTATTGCTACAAATGGTCAATGTTGCTAACTTATTGCTGAATATTAATATTGCTTAATTAAAATAGGGCTCAAGAGGGTGTAGGTAGTATGATTTTTTTTCTTTTTCTTGTTTTTTTTTTATTTCTTTATTATCATAATTCCTAATTTCGTTTGCACTTTGACTTTCCAGGCATATTGAGAGTACTGCATAAAATTGCGCATTATGTAGACTTTTGATTAGAAAGTGAATTATTAATTAATATATACGCCAGGCATGTTTGATTTGCTCTTTTTTTAATTATAACAAAGTTGATTTTTTTCCCAATTGAATCTTTCCCTCTCCTGGCTCTTAAATATTCAGGAATTATTATTACTGTTCTTGTCTTTGTCAAAGTTTAATCAAATCTTAAATGAATTCTTTCCTCGTTTTTATTTGTTTTATTTATTCTTTTCATTGTTTAATACTGCCACCTTCACCTACTTGAGTCCTGCTCTCACTCTCTCACTCTCACTCTATTACTTAAGGTTCAGTGTGAAGATCACTCTTTCGGGCCCTCGGTGACCACGCCCTTCGCGAGGGGGGGGAAGGTGGGGAGTGGAGGGCGAAGGAGAGGAATAAGGAGAGATAAGAGAGATAACAAAAGCTTACCGGAAGAGGGAAGAGGGAGAAAATTGGGAGAGAGAGGAGATAATAGATGAAAATGCGTGGAAGGATGGATGGAGGAAGTGAAGGGAAGAATAGAGAGATGAGAAAGAATTTAGAGAAAGAGAAATGAAAAGAAAACGGGAGGAGGGGAGACCAGGAGAGAGAGAGGGGAGGGTAGGGGGAGGGGGGGCAACCAGAGGAGTCTCCACAAAGAACCTAAATCCAAGACGCGAGAACCACGACTCTGACCCTTACATGCACCGTGTCATAAGGCCCACTCTCCCATACTGTAATACTTGGAGAATGAACCTTATTTACAAAATGGTTTCCGGGCAATAGGCACTGAGCCGAGGAATCTTGTCTGTGTAACCTATTATTGCATATGAAATGTGATGGTTTTTTATAAGGACATTATACATATATATTATATTATCATAAATAACTTATCGAGGAGATAATGCTGAAAAAACTTGCATATGTATATATATACTCAGCTAAATATTGCTTCATATGTTTAAAAAATAAAAGGAAACGAACCTTGCATATGTGATTAGTAAGTTATGAAAGAAAAATGTGACTTTTCATTCTTTCGTTGTAGAAAATGCGAAGAGTTGATTGTATATTTGTGAAACTTGACTAGTAGACAATATTCCTGCATTTCGAAGTATTAAAGTTATTGCTTTTGTTACTTCTACGTATTGCCTTAAGTATTAGTAGTAATAGTAAGTAGTAGTAGTAATAGTAGTATTGATTCTGACGTGTTCGCTCCCTGCTTTGGTCAGCGCAGACGAACCGGAGTCGTAGCCAGCTTGCTTTGGTATCCGGCAAGAGGGCAAGCCGCGGGCAGGGTTGCGGGCGCTTGCTTTTCCTTTAGTATTAGTTACTGCTTTGGTTAAAACTAGGTTGCAAGTCAGTCTTTGCATATTGCTTTGGTTTACACTAGATTGCAAGTCAGTAATTGCTTATTGCTTTAATTTACACACTATACTGCATGTATTAGTTGCATATTGCTTTGGTTTACACTATATTGCAAGATATAATTGCATATTGCTTTGGTTTCAGCGACTAATTCCTTATTATAACCTATGACTTAATGCCTATAAAAATCATTGCTATACAATTTGCATAAAAAGTGTATTATTGCGATAATCTAGAATAACGTTTTCTTTCCTCCCCCGCTAGTGGAGGGGGAGCGCAAGTAAATTAACCTAAGTTCATGATCTCCTTCGCTTTAGGTCTATGATACGTACAGACTAGGTCGTTTGTGAAGAGAGGTTATCCAAGATCTTGTCTGAGAAGGTGTGGCTGGCCCAAGGAAGCGGGTCAAGACGTGATGAAAAAAAGAAGTTATTTTCACAACTTTCCACAATTCTTGAAAGACAGAGATCTTCTCGAGATTAGAAAAAGAAAAAGAGGGAATAAAAGGAACTGTGGATAAAGACGATTCAGAAATCCCTTACATAAAAAAGGCTGAACTAAAGTGATCTTAGTGATTCTTAAAGAAATCTTTGGTATTTTAGCTATGTACAAGGGAAATATCATTTTATTGATTAACCTTCCAAGACATAACAGCATGCTAAGAAGGCGTCTAACAGCGAATCCATTTTCTCTCACTTTTTTTTCCTTTCTATCAAAGGATGCCCTTTTTATCACTTAATGTAAGTGGTTATGTGAGCATTAGTTTTTTTCTTAGTTTTACCTTTTTTATTAAAAAATAAATGTTATATCAAAACGCTCCCTGCTCGTCTGCTTGGATGAAAAAAATAGTTGCCATTTGTGGTAAAAGTCGAACCTGTTGCTATCAGCGAGCAGTGTTGCCAACCTGTCATCACCAAAACCAAATCTCTCTTCTTTTCCCTTTTCCAACTTTCAAATCCCAATTGGTTCATATTTCAAATATCCCATCAGATCAGAAGAAAAACAAGTAAATCAAATGTCAAAAGAGAGAGCGAACGTTCGAGAGAAATGAGAGAAAGAAATAATTCGACAGTGGAGTTAGTAAGGGCAACAGGAGTTAGGTTGGTATCACTGGCGAGGTCGAGATAAGGTGGGTGTGGTTCGGCCAAAGTGATTACTATTCATTTATACCCACTATTATTCCACCGGGATGAAAAAGCACTTCTGTTGCTGGGAGGGAAATGAGTTCTGATTCTCCTGAATTCGTAAACTGATCTATATTTTTTTCTGTTACAAGGAAAGGAGAGGAGGTTGCTCGGGAAATGGACCTTGAAATCCTGCTTGTCCGCCGAGACAAGTCTTGACATATTTACGTATTTACTCCATCTTGCGAGGGATGAATACAAGGTTTGAGTAATTAAGATCTATTGGCGTAACTCGGGAGGAAATATGATTACCTCAAGGCGGTAATGCGGCGATATAAATCACGGTAAACGAGGAGGGAAGAGGATCATCAGCACGGGGGCGAAGTCGGCCTCGATTCCTTCCCGAGGAACAAAAGAGCATCGAAAGGCCACCGTGACATTTTTACCGACCTTCCTCAAAGAGCGACTTAGCTCAGTAGAGAAACCCGTGTAATTTGTCCACGCTCTGATTCTTTACGGCCTTTTCTTTCTCATTTATTTCAAGTTAAACTGCCAGATACGAACATATTACAGAAAAACTTGCAGATAGAAAATGGAGTGGTTACTGGCGTCCGCGATGCTCCGTCGACAGCTAAATATCAGCGTGACATTTTTACCAGCGGTCTCGAGTCTCCTTGGATAGAATATTTAGAAGACTCGCCGCACACAACGATCTTTTTCTTCGCGGCGCTCTAAGTCTCTTTCTATAGAGCCGGCGGTCTACTCTGGTAATTAATTGCTTTAAAACAAGTTCGGAAACTAGATATATCCAAACGTGTAAACCAAGTTTGGAATAACGAGGGCGAAAAGGGGGAGGGTTTAGCAACTTAATGTTTCTCGTTAAACTTTACGGTAATAAAGTTTTAATTCTTGGAGGGAGGCTTTGGGGGCGGGGGTGGGGATGAGAGAGGGGGCTGGGGCTTGAGAACAGAGGGGGGGGGGAAAGGTCATTACAAGATGAAATTAACGGCGTTTGATTGGATTTGCCAGACGTGAGACGTGTACAGCTGACATATGCGTTAAAATAATAATAGTAGTAATAATAAACTTTTTAATTTAAATTTAGTAAGGAGCTGTAACGACTCGGGAGGTTTTTAAAATATAGGTAATGAGTTTTGACATTTAGGTTTTCAAGTTTTAATTTTCTTTCTCCTCTTCCTCCTTTTATTGCAAGATTATATTGCTCTCTCTTTTTACTATTCACTGTGATTGCTTTCTCTTCCGTTTCTCGATAAAAAACGTAGATATTCACATATTCATCTCTTTCTCTCTCTCTCTCTCTCTCTCTCTCTCTCTCTCTCTCTCTCTCTCTCTCTCTCTCTCTCTCTCTCTCTCTCTCTCTCTCTCTCTCTCTCTCTCTCTCTCTCTCTCTCTCTCTCATGCGCGCGCTTTCGACCTTTCCCTGTCTACTTCATTTTGCATCAGTCTTGCATTCTTTACCCTTTAGTTCGTGTTACTTCGCTCTCCGTTTCTCTCCCTCTCTTCTCTGACTTTCTCTTCTCCCTTCTTCACTCCTTTCATTTCGCCTCTTCTCCTCTTTTCTCTGTTCCGTTCTTGCAGTGTCTTATCTTTTCTCGTGTCTTTTTTATCCTCTCTTTTCACTTACTCTCTCGAAAGAAGACCGTAGAATGATAAGTGTAAGAAAATACAGACAAAAGGAATACTGACGAAATCGAAGGAAAGTGAAGAGAAAGCCATAATATCAAGCACAAGTATAAGAAAAGAGAAAGCGAGAGAGAGAGGGAGATAGATAGATAGATAGATAGATAGATAGCAGAGGCACGACACAGGCGGGACATGGCGTATTAAGTAGCATGGGGAGAGACACATATATATATATAAATATATATATATATATATATATATAGAGAAGAAGAAGGATTAGAAGAAGAAGAAGAAGAAGAAGAAGAGAGAGAGAGAGAGAGAGAGAGAGAGAGAGAGAGAGAGAGAGAGAGAGAGAGAGAGAGAGAGAGAGAGAAACAGACAGATAGAGAGGGAGAGAGAGAGACAGAGACAGAGAGAGAGAGAGAGAGAGAGAGAGTAAGACAGACAGACAGAGAGACATAGAGAGAGACAAACAGACAGAGAGAGAGAGAGGGGGGGGGGGGAGAGAGAGAGAGGAGAGAGAGAGAGAGAGAGAGAGAGAGAGAGAGAGAGAGAGAGAGAGAGAGAGAGAGAGAGAGAGAGAGAGAGAGAGAGAGAGAGAGAGAGAGAGAGAGAGAACGAAAAATCAAGAGAAACACACAAACAGACAGAAAGAGAGAGAGAGAGGAGCCAAACACACCAAACGACACACGAACAGATGAACACCCGCAGACATCGAAGAACGAAGAAGAACAAGCAGGAGAGGAGCGGGAAAGCGACACCTTGATAATTGTCACATACATCTCAACGAAAGCTAATGGCCCTCAATTAGCGAGCCCCGGCGTCCTGGGAGCGAAGATACGAACGCATGAAATAACTGTTTCAGAATGGAAGGAATGGGTGGACCAAGGGAGATATTGCAGCGTGTTAGTTTTAAAGGTGAAAGGGAATGGGGACAGATAAGGAGGGAGAGAGAGGGAGAAGGAGGGAGGGAGGGAGGGAGAGGGAGGGAGAGAGAGGGAGAAGGAGAGAGGGGGGAGATGGGGGGGAGGGAAGGGGAAGGATACACGAGAGGTGTTAAGCGATTTAATATGAGGGTTTTTTTTCTCGCTTTCTTCCTATCTCTCTCTCTCTCTCTCTTTCTCTAACAATCTCTCTCTCTTTCTCTCTCTCTCTCTCTCTCTCTCTTTCTCTCTCTCTCTCTCTCTCTCTCTCTCTCTCTCTCTCTCTCTCTCTCTCTACTCTCTCTCTCTCTCTCTCCCTCTCTCTCTCTCTCTCTCTCTCTCTCTCTCTCTCTTTCTCTCTCTCTCTCTCTCTCTCTCTCTCTCAATCCATCCAACTCTCCCTCATACCTATCTGCTTCCCTCTTCATTGCATTAATCAATTAGATATCGTTTCATTTGCAATCTCTCTCCACATAAAGGCGACATCAGTTACCATCAGACTTCAGGGTGACTCTGTACAACGTATTTAACAAAAATATTATTATGCTCGTTCAAAATTCACCAAGAATTCTTAGGAGAAGAATGGATTCGTGGTCAGATTTTCCGCCTCGTTTCTTAGCCTCACCATCATCACCATCAATCATCATTCTCCATCATCATCATCATCATTATCATCCTCATCATCATCCACATTGTCCTTCGTAATCATACATCATTATCAAGTAACTGACTCCTGATTTATACTAATGACTATGGTAATTTAATATTATTTAAGTAACTGCCGCAGCGTGTTGACTAGAGCACACTCAACGGGTGCTCGCTTAGGACGTGCTTATCGGGTTACAGGAAACGGGATATCGGAGGCAACGTAAATCATATCGATAATTGTATATTGAACAGCTGAATGACGTTAGGAAAAGGGCGATGAAAGTTACTTATGGTTTTCTTTCTCATAATCTTTCTTTCTATATTTTTTGACGTAATGATTTTGTTCTTCTAGATATTCCGTCCCTTAGGCCTCCTGGTAGCAACGCTGTCCTTCCGCGAGACACCGAAATAATCAAAATGAAACTTACACCTTTAGAAAAACTCGTAGAAAGCTCTCTAGGCCTACAATCAAATATAGTCTATCCTTTGGCTTGTTATGTAGATTCGAAAAATACTTAGAGCTACTTCAAATATCGGTTGCCTTAGGCCTAAACCTACAAAGACAAGCAAACGCATCTTGAGTATTTTTTTTTCTTCAAAATTGCGTCATAGTGGAATGTTTTTGGTATGGAATGTTTAATTAACTTTTCTTTACAAT
Source organism: Penaeus vannamei (assembly GCF_042767895.1). NCBI lineage: Eukaryota > Metazoa > Arthropoda > Malacostraca > Decapoda > Penaeidae > Penaeus > Penaeus vannamei. Next base: position 29,065,381 of record NC_091582.1, on the reverse strand, counting down.
TACGTACTTATGGATTAAAAGATAACTTTTTTTAAGGGGGGGGGAGGGAGGGGGGAAAAGGTTATCATTATTATTAACTTTAAATAATCTATACAAAGTTTTTTTGTTTTGTTTTGTTTATATATATACATGCAGGAAAATTGCTTTTTTATGACCCTTTGGTCGTTGACTTCAAGTTCGTTGTCTGTGAAACGTTGTTCACGCCCTTTAAAATACCGTGAAAGAGGGCGTGGCTATTAGAAATGGGGTAAAATAACCGTAATAGTAACAATAAATAGGTAATAAATATTCATTCATCCTACAACTACGAGAACTGTGACGTTAGGGGAGCTCCTTTGCTTGACCCGGTGGCTAGAGCGTATTGAAATGTGGGTTTTGTCCGTAGATTTTCTTGCGTGGACGCCCTTCCATTTTGCCCATCTGAAAATCTCACACCAGACGCGGAAAAAAAACGTTTTGATCTTTCGATATATACCTACACATATCATGTGTATGTATATATAATTTTCTAATCACTTACATATATATAACGTCTTGTTATAGTTACACGACATCTTTATCCCTATATCTTGGACAGTTGAATAAAGATGTCTTGGTTCATATTTTTTTCTCCTATTTTGTTTTTTGTTTTTTTGAGTTTTTCTTAACAATATCAAATTTAACAAATAAGTTTCTTTTGATTACAAGGCGACGCCGCACACACAACAGAGACGCCGACAAAGACAGTGTGAATCAGACCTGAGATCGGGCCACTTCGAGCCGCGCCGAGACCTCGCCGGAGACCTCGGGCGGGCGCGCGCGCGCGAAGTGACGGAACGATTTTTTATTTCCGTTGCGACGCTCCTCCGAGACCAACTCGTGTGACGTATGGAAAAGTGACCTCGTTTCTCCTCCTTTGTGTTGACCTTTGTGACCTACTTTGACCTATGACCTGCGACAAGGACGAGCCCATGGTTGTCTTGAGATTTTGTTTCCTCTCTCTTCCTTTTCTTTTTTCTCTCTTCCTGACTGTCTCCCTTGAGGTGTGAAGGTGCGGGAATTCGGGAGAGGAGGACTTGGGCGATGGGGAGGGGGCGTGGGCGTGGGGGGGAGACGTGGGCGGCGATGGCAGCAATGCTGTGATAGCGACTGATGGGCGTGCAAGAGAGTTCCCGTTGCACTTTGTGTTTTGCCGTTGTTGTTGCTTCCCTCTTCCTTCGTGTCCCCGCGTGGAGCGCTTCCTGCTTCCCCTCTTCGTCTTCCTGTTCCTCTCTCTGTCGTGTCCTTCGTTCAGCTCGCTCTGTTCCTTCTCGGTTCTCTTGGGTCGGGACGGTGGGTTTGTACGGTTCAGGCGGTGAGCGGGATGGAGCGGAGGCTGCGCGGAGAGAAGCTAAGGCGGCTCTGGCGTGGAGGGCGGGAGAGGCATGTCCTTGAAGCACGCGGACTCGTAGTGCTTGTTGAGGTACGACTTGAGGGCGAAGGACTTGTTGCAGCGCTTGCACCGGAAGTTCTTGAGCTGGGAGTGCGTCTGCATGTGCGCGCGCAGGTTGGATCGGTCGGCGAAGGACTTGCCGCAGTGCGCGCAGCCGAAGGGCTTCTCGCCCGTGTGCGAGCGCATGTGGCCCTGCAGGAGCCAGGGGCGCGAGAAGGCCTTGCCGCACACGCCGCAGCGGTGCGTCAGGTTATGCGTCAGCACGTGCATGGCGAGCGCCGGCATGCTGACGTAGGCCTTGCCGCACACGTGGCAGCGGCGCGCGTTGCCGGAGTCCAGGTCGCGGTGCGTCTGCTTGTGGCGCGACAGGTTCGACGACGTCGCGTAGTGCTTGCCGCACTCCGAGCACGTGTAGCGCTGCTTCTCGCCGGGGTCGACGCCGCGCCGCTTGCTGCGCCCGTCGCTCACGAAGAACGCCTCGTACGTGTAGGCCACCGTGCACGGCTTCTTGCCGTCGGCGCCCTCGTCGCGCTGCTCGGCCGCCGCGCCCGCCTCGCCGCCGACGCCGCCGCCGCCGACAGCGCCGCTGCTGTCGGCGGGGCTGCCGCCGTGCAGGTGGTAGGCGGGCGGCGGCGCGGGCGGAGGCGAGTGCGGGGAGTGCGGGGGCGCGTGGGGGAGGGGGTGCGGGTGCGGGAGAGCGTGGTGGTACTCGAGGGCCGCGTGCGGCGCGTGCGGAGAGGGCGGCGTGTGCGGGGGCGAGTACTCGGCCACGCGGGCGGTGGACAGGTCGAGGATGGCGTGGGCGGTGCTGAGGTCCTCGGGCGGGCGGTCGTAGAGCGCGGGCGGCCGCGTGGTCAGGTTGATGGGCTCCTCGGGCGGGTCGGGGCGCACGTCGTACTGCGGGCACAGCGGCGCCAGCGACACCAGGCCGCCCGGAGACAGCCCGCCCAGGCTCTCCGTGGGCGTGAGGGCCCGGCCATGGGCGTCGGGCGAGGGCGTCAGAGGGAGGGCGACGGGCCCAGGGGGGCTGTAGCCGCGTCCGTCTCCATACCCTGTGGGAGGGAGAGAAACACGGGATTCAGTTGGTGGCGCTGGACGGCACGGGAATAATAATGAAAGTGACAGCAGTGATAAAAGTAATGATTATAATGATAATAATAATGGGTGATAATAAAATAGAAACAAAGAACAATACAGAATGCTAAAAATATTAATAAAAAAAAGAAAAGTTGAGGAGATAATAGACAGGTTTCGGAAAAAACAGGGGCGTCTCTCTCTCTCTCTCTCTCTCTCTCTCTCTCTCTCTCTCTCTCTCTCTCTCTCTCTCTCTCTCTCTCTCTCTCTCTCTCTCTCTCTCTCTCTCTCTCAGTCGTCTGTACTGAAGTGGGACTTGAAGTTGGAGTGTAACACAAGTTCGACCAGAGGAGGCTAAGTAGGAGGGGGGTATTGTGGGGGAAGAAGAAGGAATGGAGGAGAAAGAGAAAGAAAGAAAAAGAGAAAAAGATGGAGGAGGAGAGAGGAGGATCACAAACAGATGAGGCGAGGGAGAATAAGAATGATAATAGGAAAAATGAACAATCTGCTTAGTGGTAATAAGAGAAAATGAAGATGATTTTGATGGCAATAATAATGATGATGATGATGATAATGATCATGATAATAATAATAATAATAATAATAATAATAGCAATAGTAATAACACAAGAAGAAGAGAAAGTGCCAGAGAAAAAAGGAGGTAGCAATAAACTAGGTAATGGAGATAGAAGGAGAAAGAATAGGAAGAAAAAGAAGAATTATTAAGACTACATCAGCTTCCGTTTAAGAAAACATAGTGAAAATATAATTCTGGCAACTGTAATCAAAGTTATCATCTACTTCTTGGCTAAATATAATTTATGAAAGACGCATAATCATTAATACTTAATTCCACTTAGAAAGCGAACAGCGGAACTAAATCCCAACCTTAATAAAAATTTATTCATGTATGCATACCGTTTCTCGCTTGCGTAGACCATTTTCTGTATCCATTCATAATTCTATTGTCATTTTCTTGAATACGTTCTAGATCAGCAAAGTCGTATAAGCGACCTAAATGAGTTGCTTAATCGACAATAATTCTCTTTTTACGTCCTTACTTTTTCTCTCTTTAATTCTTTTCTTTATCGTCAATCACAGACAAAGACACGCAGAGAAAGAGCCGGTGGATCGTTATCTCGGTCTGTCTCAATGCGGTGATAACGATAAAGTTACGTTATCGTCGCAAAATGTCCGTTTTAGACCACGCTTATCCTTTACGGTGTTACTGTCTTGGAGGTTCTCGTAATTACACATTTGTCTGTTTTAGTGTCTGCTATTATTGCGTTAGTGAAATTTTAATGAAACACGTCACATCGTTAAGAATAGACTCACACATGCACATCACGTACGCTTGCATACTTGCATACACACAGACACAAATAAATGACAATATATAATAAGAGAACACGGAAAAATACTCCTAACTTATCGGTTTCTTTGTGTTTCCTTATGTGTATGTGTTTGCATGTGCAGTTCCTTCTTAATGCATGTTTGTGTACGTGCATATTCATGGCCGTTTGTGCGTGTTTGTGCTCGTGGGTGTGAATGTGTATGTTATCAAAGCGCAAAAATATTTCCTCATAAAATTGTTGCAACTGCGAAGTAACTTTATAGCAATCCTGCAATAAAAATCCGTCCCACTCTATAAATAGACGATAAAAACGACTCTTGCAAAAATGGGTCGCATTACTCAGCGACAAAACAAACAGATAAATAAAGAAAAACTGCAAAAAATAAGTGATAGCAATGCAAAAGACTAAAAATACGATAGAGAAGAATGCAGTCTCTCGATTCACCAACAGACAAAGTACGAAATCCAATATGGAATCAAACACTATTCTTTACCCATGAAACGACCACCATAAAAGTTACAAAAAAAAATTCTCTAATCCGAGCGTCATTGAACCTCAAACACAAAATAACGAAAATAATAGGAAAGGAAGAAACGAAGCTCCAACCCTAAGAGAGCGGAGGAGAAAGAAGGACGGATGAATGAGATAAAAAGGGATCCAACACCCTTGCCGGGAGTGTCACGATCCCAAGGAGCTTTACGGCGAAACTATTCCTTGGAGGATTCTCCTTATTCCCGCTAGAGGCGCTGCTGATGCTTCCACAATCTCCCTCTTTCTTCCTTTTTTTTTATTACATCTATTCTTCAGGCATATTATTGTCGTTTTATCTATTATACCGCCCGTTTAACCCCCCAAAGTCTATCGATAAATCCTCGGCGATCGCGCGATAGGATAATAGATATTAGAGAATTGGATTAATAAAAAAGACGCGGGATGTCAGTCAGACAAAGCGGGGGAGAGAGAGAAAGGGAAAACGGGCTCCTTAAACTCAACGCCGTGAAAACACACGCGCGGCCTTTACTTTCAAAGCCCCCGATCCGAACCTATGCCATAAACCCAGAAAATAGGCCATTCCGAGTACAATTTCTCCCACACGGGATTCGAAAGACCCCACGAGGGGAGAGAGGGAAGGGGAGAGGGGAGAGAGGACCAGCTGAGGGGAGGGAGGGGGAGGGGAGAGAGACGGGAGGGAGGGGAGGGTTCTCATCAGACATTCCTCCGGCGTTGGCACTAAGACAATGCCAACATCGATTCTGTCTTCTGCATCCGACGTCCGAAACCTTCGACGCGAGCAGGCGAAAACTCGGGAGCTCATTCTTCCTCTCGCCTTCCCCTCCCTCCCTCGCCGAAGCCCAAGCCAACGGCGGGGAATCGGACGTTTATTTAGTAATTGAGCGGTGGGGAGGGGAAGGGGAGGGGGAGGGGGAGGGGGAAGAGGGCACGGAGGGGGAAAGTGATAGGACTGGGGGGGAGTTCGAGAAAAAAAAAGAACTCATAGCGTGAAAAGTTTCACTCCCTCCCCCTCAAAAAGTATAATTTCTAAGATTACTGTTGAGATATACTTCGCAACGAGGCCCCTGTTGCTCGAGGTCGGTCCGGAACGCGAGTGTTGCTCCGCGGGCGTCTGCAACACGTGCTCCTGCTCTGCTCCTTTCTCTTGCCCCGAATAATAAGCATAAATTACTTCTATGAGGTGATAGTTATAAAAAAATAATAATGAGTGATAAGGATGAAAGTGATATAATGAAGGTGAAACTGGTGATAGTGATGACGATGGTGAAGATGATGATGAGGGTGATGGTGATAATAAAGATGATAATAGTGATGATGGTGATGATGAGAGTGATGATAATTATGATGACGCAAAATACTACAGCTACAATTTACAGTAGCGATAAAACTATTAGCAAATATAAATGATCTGATAACAACTGTAACAAAATTCAACCAATGAAGATAACGACAACCATGACAAGCACAGATAATAAGAGTCAAAATAACCATAAAATCAACATAAAAAACACCAATAACAAGCCAACAACACCCCCCCCCCACCAAACCACCACCCCCCCCACCTCCATCCCCCCCACCTCCCGGACGTGTAACAGACAGGCTTTGGAGTGACAGCCGGAGTACCCCCCCCCCCCCGGTACGGCGTAACCCGGGCTTGGATCTCGGGCTTGGGGGATCTCTCGCGCCTAATGAGGGCGGCGCTGGGGCTGGGGGGGGGGGGCGCCTCAGCCCGAACTGCGCCCGGGTGTTCAAGGCTTGGCGGTGCGGGTGTGGGTCTCGCTCGGTCGGAATCGCACTCGCTTACCGTGTATGTTTATATGTGCACATACTCATACACACAAACACACACACACACAAACACACAAACACACACACACACACACACAAACA
>NC_091582.1:29039138-29044138 GCF_042767895.1 Penaeus vannamei | reverse complement strand
ATTTTGTATTGCTATTTCATCACTGCCGTTATGCTTATTCTTATTTGTATTATCGTTATTATCATTATCATTGTTATTGTCATTATCACTATCACTATCATCAACTTCATGATCATTATCATCATTGTGATCATTATTATTATCATTATCATTATCGTTATTATCACCATCATGATCATCCTTCTCTCTATCCATTTCTTCCCGTTTTCCCATTAATCCCTCCATCCCTCTTCCTCTACGTTATTTTCGTCACTCTCTATATCCTCCTTCCTCCATCCTCCTTCCTTCTCTCCTCCCTTCCCCATTCGTCCTTCCTCTCCCCCCCACCCCACCTTTTTTCCTTTACCATCCATGCTTCCTTCACTCTCCCCTTCTTCCTTCTTCCCTCTCCCTCCCTCCTCCTCTTTCTCCCATCCTTCCTCCTTCCCTCTCTCCCTCCCTTCCTTCCTTCCTCCCACCCTCCTCCTCCCTCCTCCCTCTCTCGCACCCTCCCTCCTTCCTCCTCCCTCCTCCCTCCCTCCCTCCTCCCTCCCTCCCTCCTCCCACTCTCGCACCCCTCCCTCCTTCCCTCCCTCCCACCCTCCCTCCTCCCTCTCTCCCACTCTCGCACCCTCCCTCCTTCCCTCCCTCCCTTCCTTCCTTCCTCCCACCCTCCCTCCTCCCTCTCTCCCACTCTCGCACCCTCCCTCCTTCCCTCCCTCCCACCCTCCCTCCTCCCTCTCTCCCACTCTCGCACCCTCCCTCCCTTCCCTCCCCTCCCTTCCTTCCTTCCTCCCACCCTCCCTCCTCCCTCTCTCCCACTCTCCCGCACCCTCCCTCCTTCCCTCCCTCCCACCCTCCCTCCTCCCTCTCTCCCACTCTCGCACCCTCCCTCCTTCCCTCCCTCCCTTCCTTCCTTCCCTCCCACCCTCCCTCCTCCCTCTTCTCCCACTCTCGCACCCTCCCTCCTTCCCTCCCTCCCTCCCTCCTCCCTCCCCACCCTCCCTCCTCCCTCCCTCCCACCCTTGCACCTCCCTCCTTCCCTCCCACCCTCCCTCCCTCCCTCCCACCCTCCCTCGCCCCTCTCTCCCACTCTCGCACCCTCCCTCCTTCCCTCCCTCCCACCCTCCCTCCTCCCTCTCTCCCACTCTCACCACCCTCCCTCCTTCCCTCCCACCCTCCCTCCCTCCCTCCCACCCTCCCTCCTCCCTCTCTCCCACCTCTCGCACCCTCCCTCCTTCCCTCCCTCCCTTCCTTCCTTCCTCCCACCCCTCCCTCCTCCCTCTCTCCCACTCTCGCACCCTCCCTCCCTTCCCTCCCTCCCACCCTCCCTCCTCCCTCTCTCCCACTCTCGCACCCTCCCTCCTTCCCTCCCACCCTCCCTCCCTCCCTCCCACCCTCCCTCCTCCCTCTCTCCCACTCTCGCACCCTCCCTCCCTTCCCTCCTCCCTTCCTTCCTTCCTCCCACCCTCCCTCCTCCCTCTCTCCCACTCTCGCACCTCCCTCCTTCCCTCCTCCTCCCACCCTCCCTCCCTCCCTCTCTCCCACTCTCGCACCCTCCCTCCCTCCCTCCCTCCCTCCCTCCCTCCCTCCCACCCTCCCTCCTCCCTCTCTCCCACTCTCGCACCCTCCCTCCTTCCCCTCCTCCTCCCTCCTCCCTCCACTCCCTCCCACCCTCCCTCCTCCTCCCTCTCTCTCCCACTCTCGCACCCTCCCTCCCTCCCTCCCTCCTCTCCTCCCCTCCTCCCTCCCACCCTCCCTCCTCCTCCCTCTCTCCCACTCTCGCACCCTCCCTCCCACTCCCCTCCTCCTCCCTCCCTCCCCTCCCACCCTCCCTCCTCCCTCTCTCCCACTCTCCCGGCACCCTCCCTCCCTTCCCCTCCTTTCCCTCAGAAATGGCCCTGAATCGGCACCATATCTGAATAAAAGGAACATCACAGCCCGACCAGAGGATTGTCTGCTCAGAATCTCACTTCCCTGTCCTCCCCCTGTCCTCCTTCCCCCTCTCCCCCCTTCCCCCTTCTTTTCCTCGGCCCTCGCCCTCCCTGTCCCCATGCCCCTCCCCCACCTCCCCTTCTTCGAACCTCGTCCTCCCCTGCCCCCCCCTATCCCTCCCTTTCCTTCCCTTCCTCGAGAGGGAGAGAGAGGGAGAGGGAGAGAGAGAGAGAATGAAAGAAAGATAGAAAGAAAGATAGATATATATATATATATATATATATATATATATATATATATATATATATATAGAGAGAGAGAGAGAGAGAGAGAGAGAGAGAGAGAGAGAGAGAGAGAGAGAGAGAGAGAGAGAGAGAAAGAAAGAAAGAAAGAAAGAAAGCGATATAAAGAGATAGAGATGGATAGATAGACAGAGAGAGAGACAGACAGAAACAGAGAAAGCGAGCTATACATTTAGATCCCAAGAAATGAGTCACCCATCGGGCAGACAGACAGACAGACAGCAAAAGAAAATTCCAGCCACTCACTCAACCAGACAGACAGGCAGACAGACAACAAGACAAAATTCCAGCCAACCACTCAACCAGACAGACAGACAGACAACAAGACAAAATACCAGCCAACCACTCAACCAGACAGACAGACAGACAACAAGACAAAATACCAGCCAACCACTCAACCAGACAGACAGACAGACAACAAGACAAAATTCCAGCCAACCACTCAACCAGACAGACAGACAGACAACAAGACAAAATACCAGCCAACCACTCAACCAGACAGACAGACAGACAACAAGACAAAATACCAGCCAACCACTCAACCAGACAGACAACAAGACAAAATTCCAGCCACTCACTCAACCAGACAGACAGACAACAAGACAAAATTCCAGCCAACCACTCAACCAGACAGACAGACAGACAGACAGACAACAAGGCAAAATACCAGCCAACCACTCAACCAGACAGACAGACAACAAGACAAAATACCAGCCAACCACTCAACCAGACAGACAGACAACAAGACAAAATACCAGGCAACCACTCAACCAGACAGACAGACAGACAACAAGACAAAATACCAGCCAACCACTCAACCAGACAGACAGACAGACAAACAACAAGACAAAATACCAGCCAACCACTCAACCAGACAGACAGACAGACAGACAGACAACAAGACAAAATACCAGCCAACCACTCAACCAGACAGACAGACAGACAGACAACAAGACAAAATACCAGCCAACCACTCAACCAGACAGACAGACAGACAGACAACAAGACAAAATACCAGCCAACCACTCAACCAGACAGACAGACAGACAGACAGACAGACAACAAGACAAAATACCAGCCAACCACTCAACCAGACAGACAGACAGACAGACAGACAACAAGACAAAATACCAGCCAACCACTCAACCAGACAGACAGACAGACAGACAGACAACAAGACAAAATACCAGCCAACCACTCAACCAGACAGACAGACAGACAGACAGACAACAAGACAAAATACCAGCCAACCACTCAACCAGACAGACAGACAGACAGACAGACAACAAGACAAAATACCAGCCAACCACTCAACCAGACAGACAGACAGACAACAAGACAAAAATACCAGCCAACCACTCAACCAGACAGACAGACAGACAGACAGACAACAAGACAAAATACCAGCCAACCACTCAACCAGACAGACAGACAGACAGACAGACAACAAGACAAAATACCAGCCAACCACTCAACCAGACAGACAGACAGACAGACAGACAACAAGACAAAATACCAGCCAACCACTCAACCAGACAGACAGACAGACAGACAACAAGACAAAATACCAGCCAACCACTCAACCAGACAGACAGACAGACAACAAGACAAAATACCAGCCAACCACTCAACCAGACAGACAGACAGACAACAAGACAAAATACCAGGCAGCCAAAGAGCCAGAAAGACAGACAGACAGACAACAAGACAAAGTACCAGGCAACCACTCAACCAGACAGACAGACAGACAGACAACAAGACAAAATACCAGGCAACCACTCAACCAGACAGACAGACAGACAACAAGACAAAATACCAGGCAGCCAAAGAGCCAGAAAGACAAAGTCAATAACCGACAAACCTCCTCAAAAATTCCTCAGATGAAAAGAGAAAGAATCTTATTTTTTATAAAACGTCTTAAGTAAGAAATCTTATTCGTACACATATATTTATTTTTTCTCTCTCTCTTTTTAGCCAAAGTGATTTACATTTTATGCAAATGAATAAAGGAGACGAGACACTTGAAGAATGTTTATCTTTACGACTTGTCTTGTCTAATCTTTTCGTGTTATTTGTTTGTTTTGATTGTTTGGTTTGCTTGATTATCTATTTGTTTACTCATTTTTTTATCATCATTTTCCATTCATTGATTGATTCACGTATATGTATATTTTCAGTTAATTCCTAATCTTTTTTTATTGATTTTTTCGTTTATTTTCTTTATATGTCTATCTACTTAATCATAAATTTGTCTATCTGTGCATATGTATTTTATTTTCTTTTTTAAGGAATCTTTATCATCGTCGGTGCTCTGTCATCTCAAGTTTCGAGAAATATAGATAAATATATTTCAGAATCGCTTTATTATATCGTATGTTCTTATTATATTTTCATTATTTTACATTTTGCTTTTGACATCACGTGATCCTCTCTTCTTGTTTACGAAATGCGGTTTAGGTATCAAATTAATTTTCTTATTTGCTTTTACCTATTCACTTCTCCCCATCCGTCACTTTCCAACTTTTTTTTTCTTTTTGTCGCGGTCAACAATCGATTGCTTAAAAAAAAAGTAATTGCATCCCAGAGGAATCACTCCCCCCCCCCCCCTCCCACCACCGCCTCCGCCCAATCCCCAATCCTCACGCCCGTTCGCCATTTATTCCCAGATGTTCCATTCACAGCAACAGTGTCTCCTCTCCCCTCTTTCCTCTCCCGTCTCCCCTCTTCCCTGTTCCCTGTTCCCTCTCCCCTATTCCTAATTCCCTGTTCCCTCTCCCTTCCCTC
>NC_091582.1:29029138-29034138 GCF_042767895.1 Penaeus vannamei | reverse complement strand
TCCATTTATCACCCTCTTCTCTGCCTGTCTTGCGCTCTCTCTCTCTCTCTCTCTCTCTCTCTCTCTCTCTCTCTCTCTCTCTCTCTCTCTCTCTCTCTCTCTCTCTCTCTCTCCCTCTCTCGCTCGCTCTCTCTCTCTCGCTCTAAATCTCTCTCTCTTCATTCTTTTGAAAGAAAAACTTCTTTGTTTCCCGACAATCAATATTTCATTGATATCATTATTGAGATTGGTAGTAGTAATAGTAGTAGTAATAGTAGTAGTAGTTGTTGTAGTAATAGCACTAGGGGTAGTAGTAGTGCTAGGAGAAATATTAATAGTAGTAGTATTAGTAGTAATAGTAGTAGTACTAGGAGAAATATTAACAGCAGTAGTAGTAACAGTAGTAGTACTAGGAGAAATGTTAATAGCAGTAGTAGTAACAGTAGTAGTACTAGGAGAAATGTTAATAGCAGTAGTAGTAACAGTAGTAGTAGAAATAATAATATCATCAACAGCACAGTCTTCATCATTAGCTATATCGCAGTTATCATAGCGTTTATGATCACCTTCACTGATTATCTTTACGCTTTCTTCCAGAATCTCTTCCTTTCTCTTTGGACCTTCTTCTCCTATCCTTCCTTTCTCTTCTTCCCACATTCTCTTTCTTCTTCTGAGGATTAATGGCCATCTACGGCGGAGTTGGACGGTCGAACACAGCGCTAATGGGTTGGGATTTAGAAAAATGGCTTTGCGCTCTCCTCTCTCCTCTCTCCTTCCCCTTCTCTCTTCGTCTTTCTTATCCATTCGCTCTCACACACTTCTTTTCTCTTTTTTTGTCATGTATGTATACGTACACATATGTGCATATATGCATACATACATATATACATAAATATATACACACATACTTACATATGTGTATGTGTGTCTGCGTATGTGTGTGTGTGTGTGTGTGTGTGTGTCTGCGTATGTGTGTGTGTGTGTGTGTGTGTGTGTGTGTGTGTCTGCGTATGTGTGTGTGTGTGTGTGTGTGTGTGTGTGTGTGTATGTGTGTGTGTGTGTGCGTGTGTGTGTGTGCGTGTGTGCATGTGTGTGTGTGCGTGTGTGTGTGTGTGTGTGTGCGAGCGCCCGCTAGTATGTGGGTTATAATAACAGACTTGCATTTCAGCGGAAAACGATCTATCCACACAAGAGTACTTAATTAAACGGCTCCCTCCTTATCTGTCTGCCTGTCCGTCGGCCTTCCTCCGCTCCCGTCACTCACCGTCCTATGCTCCTCCCCCACCCCACCCCCGCCTCCACCCCTCTCCCCGCCCACCCCCGCCCTTTAGCCAAGTGTGATTGCCGGAGTGACTGCGAGTGGCGAAAACCCTCGGATTAATCGAGAGGCGAGGGACGAGAGCTGCCAGGAGTGATGCTGCATTAGCTGGCAAGTGTATGTCACGAGGGAGAGGGAGGGAGGGAGAAAGGGAGGGAGGAAAGAGGCAGGAAGGGAGGGAAGAGGGAGGAAGGGAGGGAAGAGGGAGGAAGGGAGGGAAGAGGGAGGAAGGGAGGCAAGAGGGAGGAAGGGAGAGAAGAGGGAGGAAGGGAGGAAAGAGGGAGGAAGGGAGGCAAGAGGGAGGAAGGGAGGCAAGAGTGAGGAAGGGAGGCAAGAGGGAGGAAGGCAGAGAAGAGGGAGGAAGGGGAGGGATGAGGTAGGAAGGGAGGAAGGGAGGTTAGAGGGAGGAAGGGAGAGAAGAGGAATGATGGGAGAGAAGAGGGAGGAAGGGAGGGAAGAGAGAGGAAGGGAGGGACGAGAGAGGAAGAGAGGGAGGGAGGGGAGGAAAAAGGAGGAAGGGACGGAAGAGGGAGGAAGGGACGGAAGAAGAGAAGGAGAGAGAGAGAGAGAGAGAGAGAGAGAGAGAGAGAGAGAGAGAGAGAGAGAGAGAGAGAGAGAGAGAGAGAGAGAGAGAGAGAGAGAGAGAGAGAGAGAGAGAGAGAGAGAGAGAGAGAGAGGAGAGAAAGAGAGAGAGAGAGGCCGGAAGTGGTTGCTTAGGCGCTGTTGGAGAGTGTCGAAGGGTGATAGGGTGTGACAGAGAGGGGGAGAAGGGAAGGGAGATAAAGAGGGGAGAGGGAGGGATAAGGAGGGATAAGAAGAGGGGGAGAAGGATTACGATATCGAGGGGCAGGTCGGATAGAGGGGGGAGGGGGGTATTTGTATAACGGGTGGGGGAGGATGTTAATGGGGGTACTTATGTCACGGTGGTTAGTGATGAGGGAGGGGGTAGGTATGTAATGATCCCATAAGAACGTGAGGTTGAATAAGTAATGGAGGGAGATAGGGAGAGAAAAAGGAGAAGGAAGAGGAAAGAGAATTGGAAAAAAGAGGTAAATGGGAGAGGTGAAGAAAGGACAATAGAAGTAATTCCTAAAGAACATACCAACAGAAAACTATAAAAAAAAAATCGAGAATTGAAAAGAGAAGGCAGGACTACCCTCCTACCCCCCCCCCTACCCCTGCTTTCCTCTTGCCTGACGACTTCGTTCAACAAATGACGACAAGAGGATAAGATACGACCCTTAGGAACGCGATTTTCCTTTTCTCCATTCCTTCTTTATCACCTCTATCCCTCTTCCTTTCTCTTCTCTCTTCCTTTTTCTCTCCTCTCTTCCCTTCTCTTCTTCTCTCCTCTCTTCTCTTTTCTCTCCTCTCTTTCATTCTCTCTTCTCTTCCGTTCTCTTTTTCTCTTCTTTCTTTCATTTATTTTCTTCAATTCCCCTTCCTATCTGTTCTTCTCTTCTGTCTTCTTTACTTCTCTTCTCCAAAGAAGATTGGAATATGAAAAGAGGAAAGAGGGGAAGAAAAATGATTGGGAGAGGAGAAAGATGATTTAGGTGATTGGAGGGAGAGGGGAAAGGAGGAAGAGAAGATTGGGGCAGGGGAAGAGGGGAGAGGAGAGAGGGGAAAAGGAAGAGGGGTAAATTGGACAGAGTCGTTGGGGTCCTTGCTTGTTTATATGCTAGCATGGGGGGGGGAGGGGGGTAATGTTGGATAAGAGAGGAGGAAGAGGAAGAGGAGGAGGATTAGGAGGATAAGAAGAGGAGGAGATGGAGGAACAGGAGGAGGAGGTGGAGGAAGAGGAGGAGGACGAGGTGGAGAACAGGAGGAGGAGGTGGAGGAAGAGGAGGAGGACGAGGTGGAAGAACAGGAGGAGGAGGAGGATTATGAGGATAAGAAGAGGAGGGAGATAGGGGGATAAGAAGAGGAGGAGGTAGGAGGAGAAGAAGAAGGTGGAGAAAGAGGAGGAGGAGGTGGAGGAAGAGAAGGAAGAAGAGGAGAACGTGGAGGAGGACGAGGAGAGAGAGAGTATAATGTGAGGAAATAAAGGCAAAAAGACCGAGGATCGAAGAAAATACAAAGAACAAAAAGACGGAAAAAGAGAAGAAAAAATAAGCTGAATAATAAGAAGGAGGAGAAGGAGAAGGGAGAAGAAAAGGAAGAAGAGGGAGTCTGAAACAAAGGACATTCAAGGCAATGATTTTATGCAAATATAAAGGCCGACGAGATCTGGGTCGAGTATGAGGAAGAGGAAGAGGAAGAGGAGGAGGAAGAAAACAAATAAGAAGAGAAGAATGAATAACGGAAAAAAGTAAAAAGAAAAAGAAAAAAGGGAGATATTGGGGGAACGCGGGGTAAAAGAAAAAAAAAAGAAAAATTATAAAAGAGAATAAAAGAATAGGAAGAATAATAATAAAAGGCAAAAATATATTGCAACAGACAGATAAGGTAAAGAAAATGAGGTAGAATGGGAGAAAGAGAAAGAAATCAATAACATGAAATAGTCGATCAGTAAATTCGCTATAACGGAATAATATAGATTCGCTAAACCAATAAAAGCAACAATCAATGAGCAAAAACTTTCTTTTCGTCTTTTCTCTCTCTCCTCTTTTCTCTTCTCATCTCATCTACTCTCATCTCCGTTCCTCTCCTCGCCTCTCGTCTCTTCTCTCTTCTCTCCTCTTCTGTCCTCACTCCCTTCTCCGTTGTCTCCTTACTTCTCCCTTTACTGCTCTCGTTCCCTCTCTTCTCTTCTCTTCTTCTCTGCTCTCCTTTCTTCTCCTCTCCTCGCCTCTCCTCTCTTCTCTCTTTCCTTCTCTTCTGTCCTCACTCTCTTCCTCGTTCTCTTCTCCCTTTCTCCTCTCGTTCCCTCTCTTCTATTCTCTTCTTCTCTCCTCTCTTCTCTTCTCTCTTCTCTTCACCTCTCCTCTTCTTCTCTTCTCTTCTCTGTTCTCGACCTTTCCATTAATTTTCTGTTGAGATGAGTCGTACATAAAAAAATTTCTCTGTATCAAATATTCGACATCTGTTTCACTTCCTCTCGTATGAATGGGGAGCTTCATTATTAACTTTCGTCTCTCTCTCTCTCTCTCTCTCTCTCTGTCTCTCTCTCTCTCTCTCTCTCTCTCTCTCTCTCTCTCTCTCTCTCTCTCTCTTCTCTCTCTTCCTCCCATGCCTCCTTCCCTCCCATGCCTCCTTCCCTCCCTCCTTCCATGTCCCCTCCTACCCGTCCCCTCCCTCCCTCCCTCCCTCCCTTCATCTCCCTCTTTCCCTCCATCTCACTCCCTCCCTCCCTCCTTCCCCGCTCCCTCCCTCCGTCCCTCCATCTCCCTCTTTCCCTTCATCTCCCTCCCTCACTCCCTCCACCTGACCCCTTCCCGCTCCCTCCTTCCCCGCTCCCTCCCTCCCTCCCTCCACCTGACCCCTTCCCGCTCCCTCCCTCCCTCCAACAGGTAAGCACTTCGCCCTGAGCTCGACAACACGAAACTACCTGCTTGTGTCTTAGGAGTTGCTCAGATCTTTTGAATTATTTAGCTGCAGCGGCCACGCGAGCGAGAGAGAGAGGGGGAGGGAGTAGGGAGGGGGAGGGGGTGGCAGGGGTTCTCTCGCTCTCTGTTTGCCTGCGTCTCTTTCTCTCAGCCTCCGCTTGTTTTTGTTTGTGTGCGTCTTTTTGTTTGTCTTGTGTGTTCTCTCTCTCTCTCTC
>NC_091582.1:29001638-29024138 GCF_042767895.1 Penaeus vannamei | reverse complement strand
CCTCCTTGCCCCCCTCGCATCACCCCACCCCTTCCCCCATCTCCTTGCAACCGCGACCATGTTCTCATTATTGCCAACAGTGGCAGACAACCCTTTATCACCGGCGTAATACCTATTGTTCCTAGGCTGAGAAAGGTTCCTTGACGAATGGGCATGGTAACAGGGTACTGTATGCCCCAAGACGTGTGAAAGAGAGAAAGGGAGAGAGAGAGAGAGAAAGGGAACGAGAGAGAGAGAGAGAGAGAGAGAGAGAGAGAGAGAGAGAGAGAGAGAGAGAGAGAGAGAGAGAGAGAGAGAGAGAGAGAGAGAGAGAGAGAGCAGAGAGAGAGAGAGAGAGAGAGAGAGAGAGAGAGAGAGAGAGAGAGAGAGAGAGAGAGAGAGAGAGAGAGAGAGAGAGAGAGAGAGAGAGAGAGAGAGAGAGAGAGAGAGAGAGAGAGAGAGAGCGAGAACGAGAGAGAGAGAGAGAGAGAGAGAGAGAGTCAAGAAAGAGAAAGAGAGAAACGAGAAGAAGGAAAGAAAGGAGAGTTACATAGCTAGACAGACAGATAGACAGACTGACTAATAAACAGATAGAACGGAACGAAGCTACGCCGAAAGAAAGAGAGAGAGAGAGGGAGGGAGAGGGAGAGAGAAGGATTGAAGGCCATTTCGTATCGATTCGAGAATGTTCTGCTGTATTCGTGATTAATTCGTGGGCTTTTAGGAAGGATAATATGATACCGGCAGTTTCGGATGACGTGCATGCGTACGTGCGTGTGTATGCGTGCGTGTCTGTGTATTCTGCGTGTGTATGTGTGTTTGTGTACGCGTACGTGTTTGTTTGTGTGTGTGAGAGAGCGTGTGTGTGTGTGTGTTTGTGTACGCGTACGTGTTTGTTTGTGAGAGTGTGTGTGTATGTGTGTGTGTTTGTATGTATATGTATGTATGTGTTTGCGTGTGTGTGTGTGTGTGTATGTATTTGTGTCTTTGTGTGTATGTTATATGTGTATAGTTCCTCTTTCCAGACTCAGGTTATACATCCATGTGCACCAATAACTACGACCGCACAGCAGACAGAGGTAGAAAAGGAAATTATATGTATGTTGGTATGCGCATGACAGCTTATGTGGGACCGTGCTATCCTTTTTTTTTATTCATAAACGTGTGTGCGTGTGTACATGTGCGTGTGTACATGCGCGTATGTACATGGGCGTGTGAACATGCGCGTGTGTACATGTGCGTGCGATCATGCCGTGTGTACATGTGCGTGTGAACATGCGCGTGTGTATATGTGCGTGTGTGCGTGTGTACATGTACGTGTGCGGATCGGTAATGTGTGCGCTGTCTCGATCCCGTGACGTGAGGTCGTATAGGATGTACCAGAATGATAATGACAAGCTGTCATTTTTGTCGCTAAAGGTGTTACACTGAGAGAGGGGAGGGAGGGGAGGCAGGGGGGAGGAGGAGGGAGGGGGAAGGAAAGGGAGAGAGAGGGCGGGATGAGAGGGGAGGGAGGGAGGGAAAGAGAGAGAGGGGGAGGGGATGAGAGGGGAAGGAGAGAGAGGGGTTGATGAGAGGGGAAGGATGGGGGGAGGAGAAAGAGAGGGGGAAGAGAGGAAGGGGAGGAGAGAGGGGGAAGGGAGGGCAGGGTGAAGAGAGGAGAGGGGGAGGGAGGCAAGGAGAGAGAAGGGAAGGGAGAGGGAGGAAATGACCATATAACAAAAGGAAAGAAAAAAGGACTTAAAAAAAAAGATAAAAGAGAAACGAGAGAAAAGAAAGAAAACAGAACAAGAAAAAAAATAATAATGAAGAACAGATAATCAAAACACAAAAACAAATAAACCAAAATAATCGTATTTTTTCCTTCTTCTTCTTCGTAATGAACGTTAAACATTCAGCGGAAAATCAAACGAAATTAACATAAAGAAAACCTTGGCTTAGAGCTTTACGAAATCTTATAAGATGAAAATGATAGGCCTATAATTCTCACAGGCATGAGTGCATAAGAACGTGCCTTCGTCCTTTCTCCCGTCAAGGATTTCCTTCAAGAGGCAAGATAAGGAGGAGATTAGGGAGGGAGGGAAGGGAGGGAGGGAAGGGAGGGAGGGAGGGACGGAGGGAGGATGGGAGGGAAGGGAGGGAGGGTGGGAGGGAGGGAGGGAGAGAAAGAGAGAGAGAGAGAGAGAGAGAGAGAGAAAGAAAGAGAGAGAGAGAAAGAGAGATAGAGAGAGAGAGAGAGAGAGAGGCAGAGACAGAGAGAGACAGAGACAGAGAGAGAGAGAGAGAGAGAGAGAAAGGCAGAGAGACAGAGACAGACCACATGGTGATACTAGTACAAAAAGGGAAAGGAAGCAAAGAAGAAAAAACACAAAAAGAATACAGAAAATACCCAAAAATAAGAAAAGCACCAAGGCAAGCCAAGGCAAGCCAAGGCAAGCCAAGCCAGGTCAAGCGAAGGCAAGCCAGCGCCCAACCCGAGGGCCGTGAGCCGCGCCATCGACCACCAGGACAGCAGATCGCGCAGGCCATTGTCTCTCTTCCTTACAAGACCTTCCGAATCTTCCTGTGTGCGTAAATACAGCAGGGAGGTGTGTACGTGTGTGCGTGTGTGGGAGTGTTAAGGTATGTGTACATGAGCGGCGCGTTCGGACTCGTTGTCGAGGGACGGTTTCGTGTGTACGGATGAGAGCTTGTGTGTGTGTGTGTGTGTGTGTGTATTTGGGTGTTTTGTGTGCGTGTGGGTGTTTGGTTGTGTGTTTCTGTTTTCTGATTTTACTTTCATTGTGGATATGCATTTTTTCTTGTACAATATATATATATATGTATATATATATATATATATATATATATATATATATATATATATATATATATATATATATATATTTATTTATTTATTTATTTATTTATTTATTTATTTATTTATTTATATATATATATTTATATATATTTACACATTTTCTTCTCTTCTCTCTCTCTCTCTCTCTCTCTATCTCTCTTCCTCTCTCTCTCTATCTCTCTTCCTCTCTCTCTATCTCTCTCTTCCTCTCTCTCTCTCTCTCTCTCTCTCTCCTTTCCTTTAACCCCTCTCTTCTCCCCCCTCCCCCCGCCCGTTCGGCCCCCCTCCCCCCTCCTGACCTTCTACAAAGACCATGAATGTATTGTTAACAAGAGCCACGGGAGGCCGAAGAGGGGAGAAGGGGGAGGGGGGAGAGGGGAAGGAGGGAAGAGGAGGACAAGGAGGTCTGAGGGAGGGAGGCGAAGGAGGGGGGGGATTCTAGGCTCCCCTACCACGCTTGATTTTCGGGCCGGGCGGGGCGTCCAGACCGGGGTAGGGGGGTGGAGGGAGGCGATGAGGGGATGGAGAAAAAGGGGAGAGGAGATGAGGGAATGGAGAAAGGGGCGAGAGAAAGTAAAGGGGAAAGAGGAGGAGCAGAGAGAAGGAGGGGGAGAGGGAGAGGAAAAGGGAGTGGGAACGACAAAAAGGAGATAGAAGATGAGGGAATTGAGAAAAGGGAAAAGGAAGAAGGAGAAATAGAGGAAGAGGGAGAGGTTGATATAGACAGTGCACAAAGGAACAGATATAGAATTTTTTGCTTACACGCATAAAAAGACGGATACATAGAAAGAAAAAGATAAAGAGACAGACTGACAGATTACGAGAGAGAGAGAGAGAGAGAGAGAGAGAGAGAGAGAGAGAGAGAGAGAGAGAGAGAGAGAGAGAGAGAGAGAGAGAGAGAGAGAGAGAGAGAGAGAGAGAGAGAGAGAGAGAGAGAGAGAGAGAGAGAGTAGGGAGGGAACCAACGAGATGCGGGAATTAGATTGAATCGTTTGGTTGGATTATTTTAATCACTATCCCCGCTTGAAGGGCTGAGAGGGGAGAGAGAGAGCGAGTAAAAGGTTGACAGCCAGCTCCCTTCCTCTCCCTCCCCCCTCCCCTTCGCTGCCCCCCTCCCCTCCCCATCGCCCCCTCACCCCCTCCCCTCCCCTTCGCCCCCTCACCCCCTTCCCTCCCCTTCGTCCCCTCACCCCTCCCCTCCCCATCGCCCCCTCACCCCCCCTCCCGCCAACTCAAATGGCTCTGCTCTAATCGAAGTGCAAAGGCAGGCTATTATCGTCTATTTCTGTTTACCCATCAATTTATTCCACCCTTCTTAACTCCGTTCTGTGTCCTCATTTGCTCTGAGGACTAATACAAAGGAATCCTACTTATATTTGCCCTTTGGCTTATCGTTAAAGGAATTTAAACCTTCCAGAGTTCGGCTATAGGGTTAACTATTCCTTCAGACTCTGTGAGGTTAGGATTTTTAAACACACACACACACACACACACAAACACACACACACACACACACACACACACACACACACACACACACACACACACACACACACACACACACACACACACACACACATACACGCCATAACACACACACACATAGATATATATACATACGTGTATGTGTGTGTGTGTGTGATTCTACGTTCACGCCTTGCCCTATTTGTTTACCACTTGTTTTCTTTCTTTTAATTCCTATCTTGATTTCATTTTGTTTTGATAATGATAACGATAATAACAACGTTGATGATGATGATGAGGAGGAGGAGGAGGAAAGGGACGACGATGATGATGATGATAATAATGATCGTCTTCCTCATCATCATCATCATCATCATCATCATCATCATCTTCATCATCATCATCATCATCATCATCATCATCATTATCATCAGTATCATCATCATCACCATCATCTCTCGTTCCCTTTCCTCTATATCCTTATCCTCTCCATCCTCTTTCCGTTCCCCTTCATCTCTCTCTCTCTCCCCTTCCCTCCCTTCTCCGAACAGCCGAGTTTGCTCTCTCAGTAACGTCAGAATCAACAGAATCTTGATAATTAGGAAGTAAAAAATGGCCCTCCTTATATAGCCCCCCCTCCTCTCCCACATCACCCCTCCCCCTCATCCTTGTACCTACTTCCCTCTCCATCCTTTCCCTTCTCCTCCCATTCCCCTTAAAACCACCCCTCCCTTTCCTGCACCTCCCGTTCTCCTTATAACCACTCCATTACACTCCCCCCTCCCTTCCCTTCCCTCCTGTTCCCCTCCCACCCACCCCTCACCTTCACCCACCCCTCCCTCCCCCTCCCCTCCCGTTCTCCTTCACCCACCCCTCCCTCCCCCTCCCCTCCCGCTCTCCTTACACCCACCCCTCCCTCCCCCTCCCCTCCCCCCCCCCCCCCCCCCATCATTGCCTACCTGTTGACCGACCTCATTAGGCAAGAGGGGTTTGACAGGCGAGGGAGAAAAGGAGAGGGAGAGAGAGAGAGAGAGAGAAGAGGAGGGCGGCGAGAGGAGACTGGGTGACACGAAGCGAAGAGGGAACGGGGAGAAGTGAGAAAGGAGAGTGGGAGGAAAAAGGGATGGGAGAGAGAGAGAGAGAGAGAGAGAGAGAGAGAGAGAGAGAGAGAGAGAGAGAGAGAGAGAGAGAGAGAGAGAGAGAGAGAGAGAGAGAGAGAGAGAGAGAGAGAGAGAGTGAGAGAGAGAGAGAGGGAGGCAGAAAGATAGATAGGGAGAGAGAGAGGAAAGAGGAGGGCCGGAAGTGGAGACGGGGTGACATGAATTAAAGAGGGAACGGGGAAAAGGGAGAAAAGGAGAGATGGATAGGGTGAAAAGAGAGATGAAGGGTAAGAGAGAAGAAGGTAATAATGTATGGGAGAGAGAGAGAGGGAGGGAGAGCTAGAGCTAGATAGATAGATAGATAGATAGATAGATAGATAGATAGAAAAGGGGGAAAAAGAAAGAAAAAAAGAGAGAGAAAGAGAAAGATGGAGAGAGAGAGAAAGAGAGAGAGAGCGAAAGAGAAAGAGAGCGAAAGAGAAAGAGAGAATGAGCGAGAGAGAGAGAGAGAGAGAGAGAGAGAAAGAGAGCGAAAGAGAAAGAGAGAATGAGCGAGAGAGAGAGAGAGAGAGAGAGAGAGAGAGAGAGAAAGAAAGAAACAGTATGGGTGAAAGATAAATATGCGAAGTAAAATAAAGAATGAGACCCAGTGAATTGAATAAGCGAAGGAAGAATAATGAAAACCAAATAAAACACCGAATAATGACGGAAAAAAATGAAGAAGGAGAGCAGGAAAAGGAAACGTAATGGTGGATAGATTAAAAAATGAAAACAACAAAAGCGAATCAGAATAGAAAGAATAAAAAGTGTTAATTATGAAACTAATAAATAATGAAAATTATACAGAACGGCATGAACTTAGACTGATAAAAAAGACGTAAAAAAAAAGAAAAAAAAACGGGACGAGGAACATACATCGAAAGACATAAAGAAAACGGAGGTTATAATCACGAGATTCTAAATATATTTTTTGCCGGAATCTCTCTTCTCTCCCACGCTTTCTCTCTCATTCTATCTCTTTCTCTCTATATCTATCTCTCGATGTCGCGTAATAACACAAACTCGATGAATAGGTTTAGGATGAAGATTAAGATAAGAGAAATAAAATAAGAAAATAAGAGAGAAAAGAGAGGAAATCGAAAGAGAGAATGAAACAAAAATATCTAGCAGATACCCGCCCTACGCCATCATATCAACGCGAACTTTACCCCCAAAAGGATAAACAGATCACGGAAACTAAAACAAATAATCAACAGCGATTTTAATAAGCGCGGCTGTGCGTTCCCTCCCGCCGGTATTGCACCAGCGACGCGTCTCGAATCGTGTTCGTGGCGAAATCCTTCCTCTTTCCTTGCTGACGCTCTTCTGTGAGGATTTCCGCAGCGCAGGTGGGTATTGTGCGATTTCTCTGTCTGTCTGTCTGTCTGGTTCTCTGTCAATTTGTTTCCCTGATTCTGTTTTGGTTTGTCTGTTTTTTTTCTCTCTCTCTGTCTCACTCTGTCTCTCTCTCTCCCCCCCTCTCTCTTTCTCTCTATCTATCTATCTATCCATCTATCTATCTATCTATCTATCTATCTATCTATCTATCTATCTATCTGTCTGTCTGTCTGTCTGTCTATCTATCTATCTAGCTAGCTAGCTAGCTCTTTCTCAATCTCTCTCTTTCTCTCTTTCGATTTTTTATTTTTCCCTTCCTCTCCTTTAGGGCGATCTATCTATCATTCAGACTGGCTACAATTTGATTAGACTACGCATTTTTTCCCCTTTTCATCTCTCTCTCCCTTTCCCTCTCTCCCTCTCTCCCTCTCTCCCCCTCTCCCTCCTTCTCCCTCCTTCTCCCTCTCCTTCTCTCTCCTCATTTTTTTCTCCGAAATTCATTCATGTTTCACCCCCCAATAACCACATTTCGTCAATACATAATTTTTTTCCTGGCAAGAGAAAAAAAAGCTTCGTGGTAGCATCTGATCAGCCATCAAACGAAGCAAAGAATCGAAGCTCCGAAATCAGCCCTCAAATGACTAGTCTGAGGCTTCACGGGGCTTCGGAATGGCAATCAGCTGGACACGCAAGACTCGCTCGCTTGCCTTATTCGCCCTCTCTTTTCTTTTCCTGTTCTTCTTCGGTTTTTTTATTATTTTTTTATTTTTTTTTTTTACTCATTTTCTTTCTCTTTAGCAATATATATTTCCATTGTTTTTTATTCTGTTTATTGTTTCTTAGTTTATAGCTTCTTTATCACCATATCTTCTTGTTCCTTCCCTTCCTCCCTTTTTCTTATTTGTCTCTCCCATCCACCTTTTTTCCCTCCGCCTTCTCTCTGTCCCTCTCCTTCCTTTCTTCATCTCCCTCTTCTTCCCTCTATCTTCTTCTCACGCAAAGACCACGCCAAAGACCCCTACCCTCCCCTACGCCCCCCCCCCTTCCTTCCTTCTCTCCCCCTCCCTCTTCTCCCCCTCCTCCCCCACCCCCTAGCCAACGGTCCTGATTGCATGATCTGGATTTAATCCCTTGTTTGCATGCTACAGATCAGTCATCTACGGTTCTCATGTCGTTTCTCTTTGATTTCGGGAATTAATCAAAGTTGGAGAAGAGGAGGAAGAGGGAAGAGAGGGTGGAGAAGGAGGGGGAAGGGGAGGGGAGGGGAGTAAAGAGAAGGGAGGAGGAAGAGGGAAGGGAGTGTTGAGGAGGAAGGTGAGAAGGGGAGAGGAGGGGAGGGGAGGAAAAAGAAAGAGGGGAGGAAGAAGAGAAGGCGGAGGAGGACAACGAAGACGGCGAAGGAAAGGTAGAGGAGATGTGATAATCATAAAAAGTGATAGAGAGAAGAAAGGAAGAAAAAAAAGGCAAAGGAAGGAAGGAAGTGGCGAAGGAGTGGGAGGAAGACGAAAAGGAGAGACACAGGAAGAGAAGAGAAAATTGCAAGTCAGTTTTACCTTTCAGTATTTCGGTGCCTCTGATCAAATAAATGGTTTTGATGTCCAAGCAAAAACGGAAGAGAAAAAAAATCGAATTTGCTGAAGAGAGAGAGGAGGAGGGAGAGAAAGAGGGAGGATGAGAGAGAGAGAGGGAGGAAGAGAGAGAGAGAGGGAGGAAGAGAGAGAGAGAGGGAGGAAAAGAGAGAGAGAGGGAGGAAAAGAGAGAGAGAGGGAGGAAGAGAGAGAGAGAGGGAGGAAGAGAGAGAGAGAGAGAGAGAGATAAAGAGAGAATGAGATAAACAAACAGAAAAGCAAACACACACGCACACGACGAGCCAGACAGAGAGAGGGAAAGATCGTCCAGAATGCGAAAGAGAGAGGGAGAAAAGGGCGGAGATCCTGCTATAAAGGATCGAATGCCTAGGTCAGAGGAATGCAATTGTCTTTCCGCCCTTATTTCTCGCAGGCATTTGTTGCTCCCGATCCCCTTCCGGCCGGCGACCCCGTTTTCTGTTAAGAGGATGTTTATTGCTTGATGTAAACAAAAAAAAAATATGTAAGAAAAAATGTTGACGCGTTTTTTTTCGTTCGTTTAAAGCTAAATCATTTTCAGGGGATGAATGTTGAGAAAATATGCGCTGCGTCTTTCTGTGCTTTTGGGCGTTCATTGTGAATTGTTCCTCGTTCATTTTCGTACTCGGAATTGTCCAAGAAAACAAGTCACAACAATCATATATACATGTACACAGACATTCAACACTATATATAAATTATATATATATATATATATATATATATATATATATATATATATATATATATATATATATATATATACGCTATTATATAATCTTGTGAATGTGTGAATATAGATATAGATATAGATTCATATGCATATACATGCATATATATATATATATATATATATATATATATATATATATATATATATATATATATATATATATATATATATATATACATATATATATAAAACCCTGCAGTGAAACTCTACTGACCCTGAGTTGTAAACGATAATAGAAGAGCCCCCCACCCCACCCCCACCCCACCCCCACCCCCAACCCCTGGCCCTACAGGACACGCGCCTCCCCATGACAGGCTTGACACACCGCGCCCATCATACAAATTGCTGCCTCCTCATCCACCGTCATCCGGGGGGGGGGGGGGAGGCCTGGTGCGTTAGAGAAGGAATGGGAGAGAGAGAAAGGGAGTGAAAGGGGTGAGCAAAGAGAGGTAGACAGATTGATAGATAGATAGTGGGAGGGAGAGAGAGAGGAGAAAGATAGATAGATAGACAGATAGATAGATAGAGAGAGAGAGAGAGAGAAGACAGAGCAACGCACCTGAGATAGCGAACGGCAAAAAGACAAAACGAAAGAGAGAAAGAGATAACGCGGGAGGACATCGAGAGAATAGAAATCTGGAGGGGAGAAAACGGGTAATAAAAAAGGACACGAGGAAAGACAGCGAAAGAGGGGAAACAGTGAGAAACCGAGAGAAAAACGAAAGTAAATGACACAGAAAGTGAAGGAATGGTGAGCATCCATCGCAAGGGTGAGAAGAAGTGGGAGAGAAAAGGAAGGAAGAGGAAATGGTGATAAAAAGTAGAAAAGTATATATATCTCCTTCATAAATATAGAATTAAAAATAACAATAATAAAGAAAATATGCTACGATATTCACAGTAAACAAAAGGAAAATAACAACAACAACAATGACAACAGACAGCAGCGACAACAACAATAATTGCCTCATTAAAACAAAGGAAAATGTGAAAACAATAAACCCATCGAACGACGAGAAACGGACAAAGGAAGGGAGAAGAAAGAGAAAATCGAAGAGCAAGAGAAGAGGTAATAATTGTTAATAACGTAAGTGAGATTGACATGAAAGATAACAGGTGTTCCATTGGTCTAACAAAGCATCCATCATGTTATTGAGATGTTGCTCGCGTCCACCAATCAGGAGACAGAGCGAGAGAGAGAAGCTCGGTGATTGGCTGGTCAGTTTGCGACCATGGAAGCTGGCGGAGGGAGGAGAGAGAGGGAGAGAGTAAGAAAGGGAAGAAGGAGGGGAGGGAGGGAGGGAGGGAGGGAGGGAGGGAGGGAGGGAGGGAAGAAGGGAAGGAAGGAAGGAAGGAGAGTGAGGGAGGGAGGGAGGTAGGGAGAGGGAGGGAAGGAGGGAGGGAGGGAAAGAAAGAAGGAGGAAGGAGAGGAAGGAGAGGAGAGGGAGAGAGGAAGGGAGAGAGAGAAAGAGGGGGGTGGGGAGTCGGAGAGAGAGAGAGAGAGAAAGAGAGAAAGAGAGAGGGGGGGAAGACAGATAGACAGGCAACACAGAAACAGAAAAGAAACAGAGAAAGAAGCAAAAACAGAAACAGACAACGCAAAACGAACCGAAAATGAGTCAAACTGTGAGCACGCCCTCCCCCCCCCAAAAAAAAAAAAGGAAAAAAAAAACAGGATACAAAAAATACAGTAGCATAACAGAACAGTGACTGACGGTATCGTAATAAAAAAGCAAAATTACATTACGATTGACAAATGACACCGCGTTCCCTATAAATGACTCGGCCCGGCTCATTATCTTGATAGAAATGATATCGAATTACCTTAATTAAATTATAACGATGACGTCACGTTTTAACAATCCGTCCAAATGAATATAAAAGAACGCGCGCTTCATCATTATCAAATATACGTAGATAATGATAATAATGATTTAAAAAAAAACAGTAAATAAGAAATTTCAAATAAAAAAGAGTAAACCCGGCTATGATATTCAAATTTCCTCTCCCTGTTATGTTTACACGACAAATTCACATCCTCTGGGTAAAAAAATATATAAATATTTATACACTTTTCCCGGGAGCTGGGAGTGTAAATTGGTTAGTCTGAGGAAAAAAGGAAAAAAATCGAGACAAGAGTTGGAACAAGTGGGAGATGGATAGATAGGGAGATAGATAAACTGGCGGAGTGGTGGGATAGGAAGTGGATGGAGGGAAGAAGGGAGAGGAAGGAGGGAGAGAGAGAGAGAGAGAGAGAGAGAGAGAGAGAGAGAGAGAGAGAGAGAGAGAGAGAGAGAGAGAGAGAGAGAGAGAGAGAGAGAGAGAGAGAGAGAGAGAGAGAGAGAGAGAGAGAGAGAGAGAGAGAGAGAGAGAGAGAGAGGAGAGATTTAGAGGGACAAAGGCAGAAACAAACAATGAACACTCCCTTCATAGCTCACAAAAAAGACAAAAAAAAAAAAACATTCACAAAAAAATAATTAAAAAAATAGAAATAAAAGTTATAAAATGTCAGAACAAAAACAAAAAACAAGAGAGAGCAAGAAAAAACGGAAACATAAAACAAAAAAGAGTGTGAAGAGAAAAACAGAACAGGATGAAATTATATCCAGCTGCGACAAGGCTCGACACGGTGAGTGTGACACCACCGAATTGCAGGTCCACAGTGAGGACGAAGAGGGCGGGGGGAGGGGGAGGGAGGGAGGCCTAGGACGGAGGGAAAGGGGAGCGGGAGGGAGGGAGGGAGGGAGGGGGGCCTAGGGCGGAGGGAAAGGAGAGCGGCAGGGAGAGAGGGAGGGAGGGGGCCTAGGGCGGAGGGAAAGGAGAGGGGCAGGGAGGGAGGGAGGGAGGGGGGCCTAGGGCGGAGGGAAAGGAGAGCGGCAGGGAGGGAGGGAGGGAGGGGGCCTAGGGCGGAGGGAAAGGAGAGCGGCAGGGAGGGAGGGAGGGGGGCCTAGGACGGAGGGAGGGAGGGAGGGGGGCCTATGACGGAGGGAAAGGGGAGCGGGAGGGAGGGAGGGAGGGAGGGAGGGAAGCACAGTTAAGCAGTGATGGAAGGGTGATGGGCAGGAGAGCTGCGATGGAGTGATGGAAAACGCAAAACGAAACATGATGGGAAAGACCGTATCTGTTTGTCTGTGATGGGAATGTGTGTGAGTGTGTGTGCTTGTGTGTGAGAGAGTCAGTGAATAAGTGTGTAAGTGAGAGGGTAAGTAAGTGAGAGAGAGAGATAGAGATAGATAGAGATAGATAGATAGATAGATAGATAGAGAGAGAGAGAGAGAGAGAGAAAGAAAGTGAGTGTGCGTATGTATCTGTCTATCTGCATTTACTTGCCTCTACGTATGAGGAACCCACCACACCCGTATATGAAAAGCAACTTAACATCACCCTCTATCCAGCAAGTGCAACGCCATTTCAACCCAAATTCGCAAGTGTGCAAAGGCCCTCCATGATATGTTTCATTTTATAACGTTCAACATCCACAACTAATGACATAATTTACTCACGGATAATGTTGCATCTGCGAGAGTTGGTTCCTTACCTGGAAAGAGATAATGCAATTATTAGTACGCTTTTCATAATGAAATATGCTCACAAAGCGTAGAGAGCAAACGAGGCAGAGAAAGTGAGACTACATTTCTTACAACAAAGTGGACTGGATGAGAGTGGGAGCAAGAATTTAACAATTAATTGCAACAACGATAATGTTTGGAATCATTATTATAATAACAGCAAAAACATTAATGATAATGATAATAATAATGATAATAGTAATAATAATAATGATAATAATAATAATAATAACAACAATAATAATGACAATGATAATAGTAATAATAATAACATAATAGATAAACAAAAACGTATACCAACAACAACGACAACAACAGCATATCCCTACTCCCCCCCCTCACTCCCCAACCCCCCAACCCCCATCCAGTCCAAATAACGAATTCCAATTATCACAGAAATTGCATAACGGCTCTTAATTGTGCTTGACAAAAATGAGAAAAGCGCCAAGGAATTTCCCATTAAAAGGAGCCGCTGGGACAGACCTCCGAGATTTCTCTGATTAGACCCACACGCGGATTAGGGATTAGGGATTAGGGATTAGGGATTAGGGCTGGTAAAGAGCTGGTTGTGTATTTTTATCGCGGTTGTTTGGGTTGTTTGGTCGTTTCGTTAGTGTTATTGTTGTTGTTATCATTGACATTAATACTATTATTTCTATTATTGTTTTCATTATTATTTTTTATGACTGTTATTTTAAGTATTCCTGTTATCATGGTTATTATTATCATTATCATTGTAATTATTTTAGTACTAGTATCGATTTTGATAACATAACTATTATTATTATTATCACTATCATCATTATTGCTGTTATCATTTGGTGTATTTATTTACTTATATTTTATAGTAATTTTCTTTTCTTCTAGTTTATCATTACTATCTTAGGAAATCCATTAAAGATATAGATGATCGCAACTTCTAACGTCATAACTACCTTCGTTACTATCAATATCAATATCACCATCGTCATAAAATCATCATACTTTCGTCTCCATCTATTCCTCATCACCCCCCCCCCCCCTGTCATTCCCCTCTCACTACCCCCTTCTTCGGAAAGTTTTCTCCCCTCCCCCTCTTTCACACACACCCCCCTCTTCCCTTCCCCATCATCACCCACCCGAGGGAGCGAGGGTGGGGGGGGGCGAGAGGGGCGGTGAGGGGAGGGGCGAGAGGGGCGGTGAGGGGGGGGGGGGGGGAGCGGCGGTGAGGGAGGTGGGAGGTGGGGGGCAGGCTTCCCTTTAATAGACCATTAACTTCAAGTAATTGATGAATCCTGGACTGTTTCTCGATTTAAACTTGGCGCCGGTTTGTAGTTTTGTGTATCGTGTTGTCACACCAAGACGAATATGCTTTCTAGAGCCATTTGTTTGTCTGTGTTATCTCTAATTATATATGCATATTTTTTTACTGTTTCTTTTTCTTTGTTGTTGTTGCTATATTTGTTTGTTTTTTTCTTGTTTTTGTTTTTGCTTTTTTTGACGTTTCTCAAAATCCTTTCCATTTTCCTTCCTTTTCTATTTTCTCCTTGATTTTCCTTGGACTTCTTATCGCCTCTAATTTCTCCCAGTCTTCCTTCATATTCCGACATTAACTTCCTTCCTCCTACCTTCTCCCCCTCCCTTCTTCTTCCTTTTCTTTCCTCCACCTTGCCTTCCTCTCCTCTTTCCCTTCCCCTTCCCTTCCTCCCTCCCTTTGTTTCCCCGTTTCCCTACCATCCTTCCTTTCCCCTTCCCCTCCTCCCCCTTTCCTTCCCCTCCTCCCCCCATGTCCTTCCTCCCCCTCTCCTTCCCCTCCTTCCCCCTTTCCTTCCCGTCCTCCTCCCCCCTTTTTCCTTCCCCTCCTCCCCGCCTTTCCTTCCCCTCCTCTCCCCTTTTTCCTTCCCCTCCTTCCCACCTTCCCCCCCCTCCCTCCCTCTCCTCACTGCCTTCCCTCCCCTTCCTCTCCTCTCTCTCCACCCTTAATCCAGTGTGGTCACGCTATGTTATCTGTTGAAACCTTTGAAGGTTTTCGGGATTTCCGTTGACGAAAGGAGGATGGGGAAAAGGAGAGGAAAAGGGGAAAGAGAGAGAGAAGGACGAACACATTCATATAAGTAGGAAGAGAAAGATAGGGTGAATAAGAGAGAAAGAGGAGGGAGAGAGAGAAAGAGAAAGAGAGAGAGAGAGAGAGAGAGAGAGAGAGAGAGAGAGAGAGAGAGAGAGAGAGAGAGAGAGAGAGAGAGAGAGAGAGAGAGAGAGAGAAAGAAAGAAAGAAAGAAAGAAAGAAAGAAGGAAGAAAGAAATAAAGAAAGAAGGAGGAAAGAAAGAAAGAAGAAAGAAAGAAAGAAAGAAAGAAAGAAAGAAAGAAAGAAAGAGAGAAAGAAAGAAAGAAAGAAAAAGAAAGAGAGAGAGAGAGAAAGAGAGGGAGGGGGGGGAGAAATAAATGAGAGAGAAATGTATGGATAAGAGGATAAAAAAGTGTATACATGTATAATACAAAGAAAAAGATTGATAGACAATAGTTAAATAAACAGATAATTGGAGAGAGAGATCGACACATAAATAGATAGAAGGATAGACAGATGTAGAAAATGCGACAGACAGACAAACGCCGGAACGAATTTCAACAGAAAAGGCAAAAACATTCGAGAAAATAAGCATGAACAAGGAAAGGCAAAAAGATAGATTGTTAAATAACAATATTGATTATCTATCAACCACAACTGTTATTACCCGCAGCCCAGGGAATCTATTTTTATCTTCTGGGAGTTTCATGCGAGGATTTTAGGAAAGAAAAAAAGACAAAGAAAAAGAAGAATAGAGGAGTAAGGGGGAGGAATAACAGGAGCAAAGGTAGACTAATGGAGAGACATAAAACAGAAGAAGGAGAAAGAGAGGGAGAAAGAGATGGAGAGGGGAAGGGAAAAGGAAAGGGGGTGGGAAAGGGAGAGAGAAAGAGCGAGAGAGATGAAGAAGGAGAGATAGAGACAGATAGATAGATATATATATAGAGAGAGAGAGAGAAGTAAACAAGGAGGAACAAAGAGATAGAGTTAAAGACAAAGACAAGGGTAATGAGGTAAGAGGCTATGGGGGGAGGGGGAGGAAAGGGGTCGAGGGGGGGGGAGTCCAAGTACATAATCTGACAATCTTACTTAAGAATAATTTTCGACCCTCTCATTTCCAACATTATTCTGGCCTGTTATTGATTCGTTAATTGGTCCGACGAGTCAAGTATCACTTAGCTACTGTACTTATAAGAATTCGAGCCAGTCATTACAGGTCACACGAGGTTTATTATGTACCAATATAAGCCCAATTATGCATTGTCTTAACAAGGTAATTAGCTTGCCTCACCATTTAACTGCGGTTTTCAACAGACTCTTACCCAGGACGTCAGATATTAATGGTTGGCTGACAGGCAATGTTACCAACATGGGACACTGATCCCTGGCTGGCAGTGTTGCCAGTTCTGGGGAGCATGACTCATTTATCAAACTTAGTTGTTGAGCACCGGGGTTCTGGTCTCGTAATACATATTCTTTCTAGAGATATGTTGTTTTCATTTTCGTTTAATTAAAAACAATCTATTTTTATATAAATCGTTGCATCAAACTTACATACATCTAGCATATTCGCAATAAATATCGCAGTTTTTATCGGCAACTTGATCTCCGAACTGGTAACGACGCAGCACTCTCGTCCTCTGATTCGCTTCCAAGAAGCCATCAACAAGTCACTCTGGATTTTCGCTTAGATTTTGTTCCTCCCGCGCAGTTTTCTTTTTCTTTTTGTAGTTTTTTTATCCATCCAACAGTTTGTTTGATTTACTTAGCTTTATTTGTATGTTTGCTTATACATTCACCCTTGTGAGAGAGCAAATGAATGTTTCTGTGTAAGGAGTTTTCTGACAATCAATTACTTTTATCGTATTTTTAGGAAAAACGAATTTTTCTAATTTTCCTGTCTGTCTGTACGCAATCACATGTAATTTTATAATATTCATACAAGCCAAGTCTGCGTGACTATGTTGATGATATTTCGGCGAAACTTCATTGTTGACTGACTTTGAAAAGTAGTTCCCATGACAGTAAATGAAACGTGATGCGCCGGTCCCGTAGATTTATTTAGACTTTGGAGGAAACGAGAATTCTGGAGCGTGTTGAATTATTTACAAGGAGAGAGGCAAGCGAACAGCTGACTAATATAACATCAATTTAGATATATATAGCAACTTAAACCATATGCCTATAAATAACACCGACCTCACCAAAACAAGTAAAAGGAAGGCCTATAGAAGGCAGAGAAGGTATTTGAGAAAATCTAGCTGGGAGACAGAAAGGCGTAATCTCTGAGAGGAGTTGAAATTAATGACTGTTTCACATGCCAACCTCAGCTTAGGCCCGTGGTGGCGAGGAGGAAGAGGAAGAGAGAGAGGGGAGGAAGAGGAAGAGAGAGAGGAGGGAGGGAAAGGGGGGAAGAGGGAGGAGAAAGAAGGGAAAGGGGGGAAGAGGGGGAGGGGCAGGGGGTGAGGAGGGGAGGGACGGGGTGGGAGGAGGCAAGTACCTGGCGCAGGCAATAATGAAGAGAAGATACACAGGTGAGATAACGCATCTGGAGCGGTGATGGTGTGGGGGGGGGGGGGGGGGAGATTGTTTTCTGATAACTTGGGAAAACAGTTAATCGACCGTAGCTGTTTGTTTTATACCTTGCCTTCTCTTGCGTCGTATGAACCTTTAAAGACTAGAATTTCACTGGCACGGACGCTCACTCACACACATATATGTATATATATGTGTATATATATGTATATATATATATATATATATATATATATATATATATATATATATATTGGAAAATAATCTATGCTGTCCAGAAATTAATAAGGTGGCGTTGGTCTGTGTCTGCTCGTACAGGTAAAGACAAATATATATAATTACATTTCTGTCAGAATTCTTTTTTCTACCTTATTCCGCTACCATTCCCTTACCGCCCGTGCATGCAACAGAACCCGGCAGCATGCAACAAAACCCGGCCGCATGCAACAGAACCCGGCCGCAAGCAACGGAACCCGGCCGCATGCAACAGAACCCGGCCGCATGTAACAGAACCCGGCCGCAAGCAACGGAACCCGGCCGCATGCAACAGAACCCGGCCGCATGCAACAGAACCCGGCCGCATGCAACAGAACCCGGCCGCACGCAACAGAACCCGGCCGCAAGCAACGGAACCCGGCCGCATGTAACAGAACCCGGCCGCAAGCAACGGAACCCGGCCGCATGCAACAGAACCCGGCCGCATGCAACAGAACCCGGCCGCATGCAACAGAACCCGGCCGCATGCAACAGAACCCGGCCGCATGCAACAGAACCCGGCCGCATGCAACAGAACCCGGCCGCATGCAACAGAACCCGGCCGCATGCAACAGAACCCGGCCGCATGCAACAGAACCCGGCCGCATGCAACAGAACCCGGCCGCATGCAACAGAACCCGGCCGCATGCAACGGAACCCGGCCGCATGCAACAGAACCCGGCCGCATGCAACAGAACCCGGCCGCATGCAACAGAACCCGGCCGCATGCAACAGAACCCGGCCGCATGCAACGGAACCCGGCCGCATGCAACGGAACCCGGCCGCACGGAGACCAGCCTCGTGCAGCAGAGCGCGCGCTGGCTCGGGGGATGAAGCCCTGGGAGAGGCAGCATCCAGCTTCTTTTCGCTGATGGATGCTTGGATGGCGTAGGCGCCGTCAGGAAGGAGTTAGGGAGGTAATGCTTCTAGATTGATGGCTTGTGCGTGAGTTGAGGAAGATACCCTCCCTCCCCCTCCCCCCTCTCCTCCCTCTTTCTTCTCCTTCCTTTACTTATTCTTTCTTAGGAATGTATGAA
This sequence comes from Penaeus vannamei, assembly GCF_042767895.1. NCBI lineage: Eukaryota > Metazoa > Arthropoda > Malacostraca > Decapoda > Penaeidae > Penaeus > Penaeus vannamei. Next base: position 29,005,598 of record NC_091582.1, on the reverse strand, counting down.
AAGAAGGGGGAATATTCTCAAAAGAACGAAAATGTACGTAGTTTTTCATACCTCCGTTTTTTTCTCTCTCTCTTTCTTTTTTTTCTCTTTTTTTTCTTCTTTCTTTTTTGTCAGTTAATTATTCTCTCCTCTCACCCCTCCCCCCCCCAAGAAAAAACTATAACAATAATGATAATAATAACTCTTTCCTTTTTTCTTTTTTTTCAGTTTTATAATTCGAAGCGACTCCCTCCTTCGTCCTTCCCTCTTCTTAATATTTCACATATAATCCAAATATGTCTGGGGAAAAAAATGTTGTACGGAAATCTATGGCCGCTAATTATAATATATTACAGGTATGGAAGCTTTCGAAAATTAGATTGGGTGCGGGTAGTGGGGAGGGGAGAGCACAGGGAGTGGGGAGGGGAGAGCACAAGGAGTGGGGAGGGAAGGGCACAGGGAGTGGGGAGGCAAGGGCACAGGAAGTCGTGAGAGAAGAGCACAGGGAGTGGACAGGTGAGAACACAAGGAGTGGGGAATGGAGAACACAGGAAGTGGGGAGGGGAGCGCACAGGGAGTGGGGAGAGAATGCCGGATTTGCCTGTTTCTAATCTTATCTTGGAGGGGAGAATTCGTGAGAGAAGACGCAGAGGGGAGCGAAAGAAGAGAGGAAAAGAGAAAGGTGATAATTATACGAACAGAAAAAGAACAGCCTGCAGAATTATGTTTTTTAATTTTGGCTTTCGATTTTCCCTTATTTTCAGGCCTTCGTTTTTTTAGTTTTTTTTCTTTTCTTTTTTTTCATTATCGCATCTCCGTTTCGCCTTCACCTTCTTTTCTCTCTTTTTAGTTTCTTTCTAACTCTTTTATTATACTTTTTTTCTTCTCGTTCTCTTCCTTCCCCTTTTTCTCTCCCTTCTTTACTTCATTTTCTTCCTCGGTCTCCTTCTCCTCCTTTTTCTTCTTTTTTATCTTTATTTTCCTCTTTTTCTCCCTTTAATTCTCCTCCTCTCCTCCTCTTCCTACTCTTCTTCTCACCCTCTCCTCCTCCTCCTCCTCCCCTTCTCATCCCTCTCCTCCTCCTCCTCTCCTCCTCACCCCTCTCCTCCACCTCCTCCTCCTCTCCTTCTCCCCCCTCTCCTCCTCCTCCTCTCCTCCTCACCCCTCTCCACCTCCTCCTCCTCTCCTTCTCCCCCCCCTCTCCTCCTCCTCCTCCTCTCTTTTCATCTGCATTCACAGACTATCCGCACTCTATGGGCCACTCAACGAGCCTTTGTGTCGCCTACGCTCACTCCCGGGCCCCCTATTGTATGGGCACGCGGCTCACACGTGGAATCCCATAGTGCTGGTCACGTGGTCGGGGATCGCTCATGTGTACGTGTGCGTGTGTGTCCCTGGTGTCCCTAATCCGGAGATTTTCTAACTCCCTGTCCAATTATCATGAGTGTGTGGTTAACATCTGGTATGCGGCGCTCACTTTTTAAGTCTGTCTGTCTGTCTGACTGTCTGGCCCCGTTTGCTTGTTTGTCTGTTTGTCTGTCTATCTGTCTTTTTCTGTATTGCAACCCCCACCCCCCCTCCCCCTTCCTCTTTCTCTTTCTCTATACTCCTCATTTTCCGTTTCCTCCTGTTCCTCCTCTTCTTCCTATTCTTCCTCATCCTCTTCCTTCTCGTTCTACATTTCCATGTCCTCCCTTCCTCTCCTTCCAGCAGGTTGTCAGCCCCCCCCTCTCTCTCTCTCTCTCTCTCTCTCTCTCTCTCTCTCTCTCTCTCTCTCTCTCTCTCTCTCTCTCTCTCTCTCTCTCTCTCTCTCTCTCTCCTTTTCCCTTTCCTCCTGTTCCTTCTCATTCTGCATTTCCATTTTCTCCCTTCCCTCTCCTTCCAGCAGGTTGTCAGCCCCTTCTCTCCTCTCTCCCTTCCCCTCGTCCTTCCATCCTGCCCTTAAATCATGCTGTTGGACACCTTGCCTCGCTCCCTTGGCTTCCCCTCAAGTCTGTGTATCTCCCCTCATCAACTACTCTCCCCTCTCCCGCCTCTCCCCTCTCCCCTCTCCCCTCTCCCGCCTCTCCCCTCTCCCGCCTCCCGCCTCTCCTTTCTCCCGGTTCCTCCCTCTCTTGCCTCTCCCCCTCTCCCACCTCTTCCTCTCCGCCCCCTCCCCTTCCCGCCTCTCCCCTCTTCCGCCCTCCCCTCTCCCCTGTCTTGCTTCCCTACTCTCGTCTCTCATTGCCACCCTCTCCCTCCCTCTCCTTTTAATCCTCTCCTCTCTCCCTCTTCTTATTTGTACGTAAACGCTTACACCTGCCTCCTATTTACCGTATTCTTCTACTTTTTTCTGATTCTCTCTCTCTCTCTCTCTCTCTCTCTCTCTCTCTCTCTCTCTCTCTCTCTCTCTCTCTCTCTCTCTCTCTCTCTCTCTCTCTCTCTCTCTTTCTATATCTATCTGCCTATCTATCGATCTATGTATCTATCGATCTATTTATCTATCTCTCACTCTCTCTTCCTCTTTTCTTTCTCTTCCCCCCCCCATCTCTCTCTCTCTCTCTTCCTTTTTTTCTTTCTCTTTCTCTCCACCCCCCCCTCTCTCTCTCTCTCTCTCTCTCTCTCTCTCTCTCTCTCTCTCTCTCTCTCTCTCTCTCTCTCTCTCTCTCTCTCTCTCTCTCTCTCTCTCTCTCTCTCTCTCTCTCTCTCTCTCTCTCTCTCTCTCTCTTTGTCTCTCCATTTCCCCTTCTCTCAATTTCCCCCTCTCTCTCTTTTCACTCTCCTCAATCCCTCTATCTCTCTCTCTCTCTCTCTCCCCCTCTCCATCCACTCCATACCCTCCCCTTTTCTCTCTGTCTCCTTCATCAAAATGCAAAAGGGAAGAGGAGGAGGAAGAAAGAAAGAGGAGGCAAGAATGAAAGAGAATGTTCCTTTGCAACTTACCAGTCTGGGGAAGGGAGGGGGGAATTCCGAAGGGAATAAAAACACCAAGATAAAAAGGAGGCGGGGGAGGAGGGGGGAGGAGGGGGGAGTGGAGTAGGAGGAGGAACGGTAGTAGGAAGAGGAGGAAGGAAGGGTAAAGTTGGAGGAGGAAGAGAAAAGAGGGAAGAAGGGGAAAAGGGGAGAAGAGGAGGAAGAAGGAGGAGGAGGAAGAGAAAGAAGAAGAGAAAGAAATAGAGGGGAAGGATCCTATTCTGCAAGGTAATGGACCTCCAAACACCCTTCCCCGCCTCACCCCCTTCTCCCACTCCTCCCCATCTCCCCCTCTACCCTCCTCCCCCTCTTCGTCCCCCCTCCCTCCTCTTCCAGCTTACTCTCGTTGCCTCTGTAAACAATGCCATTTCTTTGCTCCTTGTTGACAGCCTTATGAGGTATTTTGTCTTGGGGTTGACTTAAAGGGGTTGGGGGAGGATGGGGGGTTGAAGGGGAGTTGAAAAAAAGGGGTAAGGGGTTGGGGCGGGGGGGGTAGGCTTGGGAGGGAGGGAGAGGGGGTGGGAGGGGAGAAATTATTCATAATTCTTGCTTTATTCTTCCTCTTTCTCAGGTTTCTCCTTTGTCTGAAAGTTGGTTTTCAGATCTATCCCATTGTTTTCTCATTTTTGAGATAACGGCTTCATTAATGCATAAAATAAAGATTTTTATAAACGTTTTTTTTTTTCTTTTATGAGCAGAGTACTGAGGATAACGCCTTTAAATAATGCAAGAATAATGGTGCAGAGTAAATGAATTTGACTCCTAGGTACTCTTGTCGTAAAGATAAGAATTCATTCATTGCTTATCATAATCTGTTTTCTGGCTTATTTTTTGTTGTTGTTAGTTTTGTTTTTTTGTTTGTCCTGTGAGGATTTTCTAATACTTTTTTATTTGTATTTTTCCTCTTGTATTACCTATGCTCCGTCTCCTTCCTCATCTCTTTCCTTCCTCTCTTTCTCTTTACTCTTCTTTACTCTCCCTCTTTCCTTCGTCTCATCTTCCTCTCTCTCTCTCGCTCAAGAATAAGAC
>NC_091582.1:28991638-28996638 GCF_042767895.1 Penaeus vannamei | reverse complement strand
AACAGATTGTCCACTTTTAATCCGTAGTTTCAATGACGATGACGTCATCAATAGTAATGATAATAGCAACATCATTTGCATAATTTACTCACAGGCATGTTGCATCAGCTTGAACTGGTCGCTTACCTGGAAAGATATGATAAAATCGTTAGCTCATTTTGCATTACCAAATATATTCATGAAGTATATCAAAGATTAAGAAAGAGAGAGAGAGAGAGGGGGTGAGGAAAGATGAAGACTGGGCAATAATCATGATAATAAAAAAAACATTATCATTGTCATTATCATTATCATTTTATTAATAATAATACTATTACTATAATTGTAATTATTATCCTTGCTATTACTATCATTATCATTACAATTATCATTCACATAATTTTCAATATTATCTTTTAATAGCATAATAATCATTATTATTACAATAATTGCAATAGCATGCCATACTAACACTATAAACGTGTCCAATCCATACGAATAGTCTCCCACAAATAAAGAACATGAATAAAAAGAAAGAAAAGAAAAAGAAAAAGAAGAGAGAGACAGTGTATGTGTGTGAAACACACACACACACACACACACACACACAGAGAGAGAGAGAGAGAGAGAGAGAGAGAGAGAGAGAGAGAGAGAGAGAGAGAGAGAGAGAGAGAGAGAGAGAGAGAGAGAGAGAGAGAGAGAGAGAGAGAGAGAGAGAGAGAAAGAAAAAGAGAGAGAGAAAGAAAAAGAGAGGGAGAGAGAAGAAAAGAAAACAAAGGATAGAAGAGAGGAAAAAAGGAGAAAACAAGAAAGAACCAATTACAGATTTTTCACCTTTTCCTCCCAATTTAACAGGTGTTCCAGTCGACCCTATTTAACCGGGTTTTTAACGAAAAGAAACGTTATAACAGAAGGTTGTTAAGGCGTGAGTTTTGTGGAACAAAGTTTCCGAGTGAGTTTGTCTGTTTCTTGGGTTAATTTTCTCTTTTGTTTTAGTTTCTCCTAACTTTTTATCTCTTTTTTTTCTCCCTTCCTTTTGTTTTATTTTCTTTTCTTTTCTTTTTTCTTTCTTCTTTCTTTTTTTCTTCCCTTCCACTTGTTTTATTTTATTTTATTTTATTTTATTTCTTTCTTTCTTTCATTCATTTTTCTCCCTTCCTTTTGTTTTATTTTGTTTTCTTTTCTTTCTTTCTTTCTTTCTTTCTTTCTTTTTTGGGGGATGTGGAAGAGGGGATTAAAGATAGGGGTGAAGAGGAGAGGGGATGAGGAAGGAGAAAGAGAGGGATGAATAATAAATAAATAATAGTTGGGGTGACTTGAATAAAGAGGGAGAAAGAGAGAGAGGAGAGGGAGAGAGAGAAAAGGGCAGAGAGAGAGAGAGAGAGAGAGAGAGAGAAAGAGGAGAGGAGAGGGAAGGAGAGAAAAAGACAAAGAGAGAAAGAGAGAGAAAAAGACAGAGACAGACAGAAAGACAGACAGTGGGGAGAGGAAAGAGGGCGGAGACCAAACCCAAAACAAAAACAAAACAAAACGAAAATAGCAAGAAAATGAACAGAAACAAACAAATAAAACCAGAAAACAAACACTCCCAAATCCCCTCCCCCTCTCCCTCCAACCCCCCCCCCACCCCCGACTACCCATGTTCAAAATCGTCCCATTTTATCGGAATCTGATATCAAAATCGGAATCAAAATCTGACAGTCGATGCTCTGTGAACGTAAAGAGCATCAGGGGAATGCTAATGCCTCCCGAATGGCATGCAAGACTGTCTCACTCGATGCAATATCTGTCATGCGCGGCTTCTGAAATGCCCTCGATAACGGCCTCCTTTTCTTGCAGGTTCTGTCGCGGTGCAGCTGCCTCGGCCACGCTCTTTTTCTTTGTTCTCGTTCTTTGTTTTGCTTTTACTTTTCTTCTATTTATTTATTTATTTTATCTTATTTTTATTTTATTTTTTATTTTTTTTTACTTTTTTGGGTTTAGCCTTTTTTTCTTTTCTTTTCTTGTCATCGTCATCATTGTTATTATCATTGAGATTATTATCTTTATTGTTATTGTTGTTGTTGTTATTGATATGATTATTTTCATTATTACTGTTGTTATTATTATTAGTAGTAGTAGTAGTATCATTGTTATTATCATCATCATTACCATCATCATCATCATTATTATTATTATTATTTTCATTATAATTATGACCATTATCATTTTTATCATGATCATTATCATTATCACACTTATCATCAAGCCGCAATATCCATTTTTCCTCATAACTTCCCCCGTCTGTCTCAGGTCTACATTTCTCAGCGGAAACAAGGCTTGAGCATCAAACAACAATCACCATTCAACAGTAATCAACAAAACAACTTCACCGAGCTTTTAAGTAGCAACTCTTATCACGCATTTCCTCTCCAAAATGTACTAGCCAAATTTCACCCACCAGAGGGACCTTCACTCATCTCCGCGCCCTCCTCTTCCTTCGTTTTCCACTCGATACGTTAACCCGGCTTTCGCTATGATACAAGGTACGTCTCCCAAACTTCGCGCCACCGCAGGCTACAACGGAGGGACGACTTTGAACAGAGCACTTTGCACCCGCGTCGAAAAGTTGCGTGGCTGGAGGCGAGCGCTCGTTCTCTCCGGCCCTGAGCGAGCGCAAGAGCGGTGGAGATCTAGCAACTTTCCGCTAATGAGCTCCTCGCGATACCTGCCTGCTCTTCTCTAACTAGATGCTTTTCAATGTTTATTTGCTCTTCAGCGTCTGAATTTTTCATGCTATTTATTTATGTGCATCGCGATCTTAACAACCTGCGTCATTCTTAACCTTATTCCGAGCACCGCTAACTTATCAAACGCGCGCAACCCGCTTCACATGCAGATCAAGGATCTTCCCCGGGCGACGTAGCTCCTTTCCGCTCATTAGACAGCCTATTGTTACACCTTTATCGCGTCTTCCGCTCGTTAGCCCATTTTCGCTCATTATCACATCGCCGCTAACATCACTACAAAGCGATTCTAACCTAGCGAGAGCAGTTGCGAGTGAGGCCAGCTTTAAAACACGACGCCAAGACGTGTAGTGTGGATCCTAACTCTCTCTCTCTCTCTCTCTCTCTCTCTCTCTCTCTCTCTCTCTCTCTCTCTCTCTCTCTCTCTCTCTCTCTCTCTCTCTCTCTCTCTCTCTCTCTCTCTCTCTCTCTCTCTCTTTCTCTCTCTCTCTCTCTCTCTCTCTCTCTCTCCTCTCTCTCTCTCTCTCTCTCTCTCTCTCTCTCTCTCTCTCTCTCTCTCTCTCTCTCTCTCTCTCTCTCTCTCTCTCTCTCTATCTCTCTCTCTCTCTCTCTCTCTCTCTCTCTCTCTCTCTCTCTCTCTCTCTCTCTCTCTCTCTCTCTCTCTCTCTCTCTCTCTCTCTCTCTCTCTCTCTCTCTCTCTCTCTCTCTCTCTCTCTCTCTCTCCTCTCTCTCTCTCTCTCTCTCTCTCTCTCTCTCTCTCTCTCTCTCTCTCCATCTCTCTCACTCTCTCTCACTCTCTCTCACTCTCTCTCTCTCTCTTTCTCTTGCTCTCGCTCTCTGACAATAACATGATGATAATGATAATGATAGTAGTAGTAATAATGATAATATCAAGAACAAGAATATCAATAACAATAATGATAATGCTAATAATAAAGAAAATAAAAATGATATGATGATGATAAAGGTGATGATGATGAAACGCATAAATAAGATAAAATTAGCAATTAGATAAACAATTAGAAAAATTAGATGTTACAGTTTTTAGAAATTGCACATAAATTGAATATTTTGCAAATCGCAAATTATTATCAAGATCTTAGAAGTTATGTTTGAAGTCATGCCTGGTAGAGTGTTCATAAGGAAACGGAAGCGAAAGGAAGAGAATAGTGGAATATGAGGGAAAGAATAAAGGAAAGCTATGAGGGAAAGAGGAAAGGAAATTTTGGGAATAGTTGGTGATAGCGATGGAGTGGAAGAGAGAGAGAGAGAGAGATAGGGAGAGAGAGAGAGAGAGAGAGAGAGAGAGAGAGAGAGAGAGAGAGAGAGAGAGAGAGAGAGAGAGAGAGAGAGAGAGAGAGAGAGAGAGAGAGAGAGAGAGAGAGAGAGAGAGAGAGAGAGAGAGAGAGACAGGGAGGTTTTGAAAAGAGAGAGAGATAGAGAGAGACAGATAGATATATAGATAGGTAGAGAAAGAGAGAGAGAGAGAGTCAGCGAGAACAGAAAGATACAGAGAGGGAACAAGAAGAGTCAGAAAGAGAGACCATACATAGCGCAACGTAAACGAAAGCGAAAGAGAGGAGAAAGCGAAAGAGAGGGGAAACGAAAGAAAAGGGGAGAGGGAGGGGGAGAGACCACCCTACCCTCAGCTGTCTACCGAAGCTGTTAGAGTAGTGTTGTAAGTCTCCAGAAGGGGGGGGTGGGGGGGGGAAGGGGGTGAGAAAGAGGGGGCAGAAATAGGGGATCAGGGGAGAGAGGGTTAAGAGGAGGGAAGGACGGGTTAGGAAGAGGGGAGGCTAAGGAGAAAGAGAGAGAAAGAGGGAAAGGAGAATTAGGAAGAAGGAAAGAGGAAGGGTGAGAGAGTTAGAAAGAGAGGAAGGAAGAAGGAGAGGAAGGGAGGAAGAGTTAGAAAGAGGTGAAGGAAGAAGAAAAGAGGAAGGGAGGAAAAGTTAGAAGGAGATGAAGGAAGAAGGAAAGCGGAAGAAAGGGAGAGTCAGAAAGAAGGGAAGACGACAGGAGGGAATCGAAGAGTGAGAGGCAAGAGAAAGGGAAGGAGAGAGAAACTTGGGGACCGAAAGAGAGGTGGGGGGAAGGGGGGGAGGGGAAGGGGAGAAGGGGGTGGAGCAAAATCATGGCCTCTGTAAAGATGTTTTCCCATCTTTGTCCGAAAACCGTCTGGAGGCTCTCAGTCTGTCTTTGCCCTGTTTGTTTGTTTCGTTGTTTCTTCTGCTTTCCTTTTTAGGGGGTGTTTTTATTGAATTTTCTGTTTGTTTGTTTGTTTGTGGTTATCGAAGG
>NC_091582.1:28974138-28986638 GCF_042767895.1 Penaeus vannamei | reverse complement strand
GAGGGCGGGAGAGAGGGGACGAGGAGGAGGAAGAAGAATTTGGGGAGGGGGAGGATAAATTAGGGAAGGGAGGGAAGGAGGAATTAGGGAAGAGGGGAAGAAAAGTGGGAAGGTTGGGGGAGAAGGGTGGAGATGAGGAAGGAGGAGGGGAGGAAGAGGCTGGATGAGCAGGAAGGAGGAAGGAGGAAGGGGAGGAGAATGTTAAGAAATGAGGGGAGAGAGGGGAAGGAGGAGGAGAAATGAAACCGTAGATGACCGAACAACATCGATGTCTATTTTCCCCTCTCTCTCTGCGTCTTTCTTTCTTTCTTTCTTTCCTTCCACGTTCACCTTTGTCCCTCTTGAACGAAGACGCGGCTATATATAGACTTTTGTTAACCGAACGCCCCGCATTGATGCCGCTGGTCGGAAAGGCGAATTTCTTCTCTTTTTGTAAAATCTTACAGATGTTAATCAAACTTTTTCGGGAAGGCATCTGGGCGAGCGTGTGTGTGTGCGTATGTTCTTTTTTACGGGAAAGCATATATGTCTATGAGTGTTGAATCGACGGCCAATACAAATACGTTTAATGTGTGCATGTTTACTCACGCTCGCACACCTACACCTACACAAACGAGTATGTACAGTGCATATATGTACACAATATATACATACATACATACATATATATATATATATATATATATATATATATATATATATATATATATATATATATATATATATATATATACATATATATACATATATATATATATATATATATATATATATATATATATATATATATATATATATATATATATATGTGTGTGTGTGTGTGTGTGTGTGTGTGTGTGTGTGTGTGTGTGTGTCTATCAATTTGTTTATATTTGTATTCATTTCTGCACATTTCTGCGACTGTTTTCTTTCCTCACAGCCAAATCTTGAAGAAAGCGTCAGCTGTCCCTTCCGCTCCTCCCTCTCCCCCTCTCTACCGCCCCCCCCCCTCCAGCTCCCCCTCCCCCTCTTCTTTCTCTCTCTTGTGCGCGTCTTTCTCCCTGTACATAATAAAATTGCTAATTTATCGCCGCTCTGCAAATTGGTTCGTGATTAGATCGCCTGATAATCAGCGCTGGAGATGAAACGATCGGACGAGAGCGAATGCTGTCTTGACAAACCCTGGCCGCCTTTTCTGTCGCATACAAGCACATGCGGGCATATATAGTATACATGCATATACAGACACACACATAGACGCATGAATGCACATACATATACGTAGACACACATAAATACACACACACACACACACACACACACATATACATATAAATACTATATATATATATATATATATATATATATATATATATATATATATATATATACATATATATATATATATATATATATATATATATATATATATATATATATATATATATATATATATATATATATATATATAAAATTCTTTTTTTTTACCCTCCCACACACACACACACATACACATTTATATGTTTATATATATATATATATATATATATATATATATATATATATATATATATATATATATATATATATATATATATACATATATATGCATATATATATGTGTGTGTGTGCATATTTTCATATTCCTCCAACCACTCTGATTACCTGGGGCATTTTTCGTTCCCTCCGGGAGAACGGAAAAAACATCTGATCAAAGCGGAATAACGAGTATTTTGAAAAAAAGTATTTTACAACTATCAGATGCGGGCAAGATAGTATGGATATAATCATGATTATCTTTATCTTGATTAAAGCTATTTCTGCATAAAGATATGTGTTTCACTGTAATTATAATACAGTTCTCAAAAAGAAGTTTTGGAAGTATATCTCTCCCTATCTTCCAGTCTGTCTGTCTGCCTCTCTCTCTCTCTCTCTCTCTATGTATCTCTCTCTCTCTCTCTCTCTCTCTCTCTCTCTCTCTCTCTCTCTCTCTCTCTCTCTCTCTCTCTCTCTCTCTCTCTCTCTCTCTCTCTCTGTCTGTCTGTCTGTCTCTCTCTATCTCTCCTTCTATCTTTGTTTTTGTATGAGTTCTTCTCGTTTTAACTCCCCTCCTTCTCTCCCCTCTCCTTCTCTCTCCCTCCTTCATTTCCTTCTCCCCTCCTCTCCCCTTCTTCCCCCCCTCCCCCCCGCCCGCAAAGTGCTACTGCAGCGTCCGCGAAGAGTAAACACAGCGCCGCCCTCTACGTTATTGGTTTCCAATGATGCTGCGGGAGGGGGAGGGGGGGGCAGCGGGCCGTCACTCCTCAAAAATCTACGGGCGTTAAAACCCCATCTCTGTGACACTGGACCCACGAAGCTCTCGCCAGTCGATTTGGACAAGGGGGGGGGGGATGGAAAGGGAGGGGAAGGGGTGTATGGAAAGGGGGGTAGGAGGGGGAGTGGGAAAGGGGCATGGAGGGAAAGTGGGGTGTAATTTGAATGGGTTTTGAAGTGTGTTATGGTGACGGGGAGGGAGGGGGTTATAGTGTGGGGTAGGGGAGGAGTGGGGGGTAGAAGGGAAGTGGGGAAGGGGAGAAGGGTCAAGGGGGGTCGGTGGGGGTTACTGGGTTGGGCGGAGGGGGTGGGGCGGGGAAGGGGTGCGTGGAAGAGGGGAAAGTGGGGAAGGGGAGTCATGGTGTGGAGTGGGGTTGGGGGGTTAGCGGGGGAAAATATATTAGAAGAAGAACAGTGTCCTATATGGTTATATCTATTTTGTTTCTGCTTTTTGTTTTTTCGTGTGTTTTTTTCATTATGCTTCGAGTTGCATTACTCTTATGGTGTTTTCCTGTTTCTATCTCTTTTCTCTTTATTAGACTCTTTCTCTCTCTCTCTCTCTCTCTCTCTCTCTCTCTCTCTCTCTCTCTCTCTCTCTCTCTCTCTCTCTCTCTCTTCTCTCTCTCTCTCTCTCTCTCTCTCTCTCTCTCTCTCTCTCTCTCTCTCTCTCTCTCTCTCTCTCTCTCTCTCTCTCTCTCTCTCTCTCTCTCTCTCTCTCCAGCTTCATCACCATCTCCTCTCCTTCTTCCTCTCCCTCTACCCCTCCCTTTTCTTTCTTTCTCTCACCATAATCGTAAAGTTTGGACCTTCCCAGCTGAGTCCTCTCCCCTCTCCCCTCTCTCTCCCCCCTCCCCCCCTCTCCCCCCTCCCCGCTCTTCTCCCCACCCCCTCTCTCTCCCAACCCCCCCTTTCCCTTCTCCCCTCTCTCTCCCCTCTCTCTCCCCACTCTTTCGCCTCCTTGTATTTGTCTCCCCATAAGCCAAAGAACACGAGAAGCGCCCAATCTTCCCACGACAGACGTCTTGACAGGAGAAAGGGACGCTGAGAGGAACGGGGAAGGAGGCTGCAAAAGATGGAGGGGGAGGTGGAGGTGGAGGGGGAGGGGGAGGGGGGAGGTGGAGTGGAGGTGGAGGGGGAGGGGGAGGGGGAGGTGGAAGTGAGAGGGTGGAGGTGGAGGTGGAGGGGAGGGGGCTGCAAAAGATGGGGGAGGGGGAGGGGGAGGGGGAGGTGGAGGGGAGGGGAGGGAGGGGGAGGGAGGTGAGGAGGTGGAGGGGGGAGAGGAGGTGGAGGGAGGTGGAGGTGGAGAGGTGGATGTAGAGGTGGAAGGGAGGTGGAGGTGGAGGGGGAGGTGGAGGTGGAGGGGAGGGGAGGGGGAGGTGGAGGTGGAGGGGAGGGAGGTGGAGGAGGGGAGGTGGAGGTGGAGGGGAGGAGGAGGTGGAAAATGGAGGGAGGTGGAGGGGGAGGGTGTGGGGAGGGGGAGGTAGAGGTGGAGATGAAGGTGGAGAGACGGAGAAATAAGAATGATAGAGGGAGGAAGGAAGACGGGGAGAGAACGAAAAGGAAGGTGAGTGGAAGCGTCGGCGAGATGGAGATAAGGAGAAAGGAAAAGAGGTGAGTGAGATGTATCATAGCGATATTAATCTCTGTCTGTCTGTCTGTCTGTCTCTCTCTCTCTCTCTCTCTCTCTCTCTCTTTCTCTCTCTCTCTCTCTCTCTCTCTCTCTCTCTCTCTCTCTCTCTCTCTCTCTCTCTCTCTCTCTCTCTCTCTCTCTCTCTGTCTCTCTCTCTCTCTCTCTCTCTCTCTCTCTTTCTCTCTCTCTCTACGTATCTATATCGATATCTATATATCTATATCTATCAATGTATCTATGTATCTATCTATGTATCTATGTATCTATGTATCTATCTATCTATACCTATATATCTATATCTATATCTATATCTATATCTATCTATCTATCTATCTATCTATTTATCTATCTATCTATCTACCTATCTATCTATCTATCTATCTATCTATCTATCTATCTATCTATCTATCTATCTATCTATCTATCTATCTATCTATCTATCTATCTATATCTATATATATATATATATATATATATATATATATATATATATATATATATATATATATATGTATATACAGAAAGAGAGGGAGAGAGAACAAACAGACATACAAGCAAACAAACAGACAAACAGAGAGACAGACAAAACAGCCGAACAGACAAAGCGAGAAACCAAACAGACCGGGAGAGAGAGAACAAAAAGGAGAAAGGAAGAGAGAAAGCGAGAAGAAAGGCGGAAGCGAACGGGAGGAAGGGATTTCATTGTTCATATCTTTAATGGTCTGGAAGGAAGGGCACTCTCGGGGCTCCGGCAGTTAAAGGTTAGTGAGACGAAGGGGGGAGAGGGAGGGGGAGAAGGGAGGGGGGAGGGAGAAGGGAGGGGAGAGGGAGGGAGAAGGAGGGGGAGGGAGGGGGAGAAGGAGGGGGAGAGGGAGGGGGAGAGAAGGGGGAAGGAGGGAGAAGGGAGGGGGAGAAGGGAGGGAGAAGGGAGGGGAAAGGGAGGGGGAGAGGGAGGGGAGAGGGAGGGGGAGAAGGGAGGAGGAGAAGGAGGGAGGAGAGGGAGGGGGAGAAGGGAGGGGGAGGGGGAGGGGAGGAAGGGAGGGAGAAGGGAGGGGGAAAAGGGAGGGGCGAGAAGGAAGGGGGAGAAAGGGAGGGAGCGAGAAAGAAGGGGGAGAGGAGGGGGAGAAGGGAGGGGAGAGGGGAGGGGGAGAAGGGAGGGGGAGAAAGGGAGGGGGAGAAAGAAGGGAGGAGAGGGAGGAGAAGGGAGGGGGAGGGAGAGGGAGGGGAGAAGGGAGGGGGGAAAAGGGAGGGGCGAGAAGGAAGGGAGGAGAGGGAGGAAGGGAGAAGGAAGGGGGAGGGGAGGTGGGGCTTCCTTATCCCTCCTTCTTTCCCTCTTCCCTCCATCCTATTCCTCCAGCTTTCCCTTTCCTCATTCTCGTTTTTTTCCCCTCCTTCATCTACCTATTCATTCCCCTTATCACCTCCTGCTGATTTATCTCCTTTCTTCCTATTCCTTCCCCTCCCCTCCTCCCCCACATCCCCCTACCTCCCTCCCTCCCCCTCTTCTCCTCTTTCTCCTCTCCAGCCTCCCTTTTCCCCTCTCTTTCTCTCCCCTCCTCCCTCTTCCCTTCTCTTTCTCCTCTCCCTCCTCCTCTTTTCCCTCTCTTTCATCCCCTCCCCCTCTTCCCTTCTCTTTCTCCTCTCCCTCCTCCCTCTCTTTCTCCTCCCTCCCCCTCCCTCCTCCCCTTTTCCCCTCTCTTTCTCCTCCCCTCCTCCCTCTTCCCCTCTCTTCTCCTCCTCCTCCCTCCCCCTCCTCTCTTCTCCTTCCCTCCTCCCCTCTTCCCTTTCTTCTCCTCCCCTCCTCCCTCTTCCCTCTCTTTCTCCTCCCCCTCTCCCCCTTTCCCCTCTCTTTCTCCTCCCCCTCCTCCCCCTTTCCCCTCTCTTTTCTCTCCCCTCCTCCCCTCTTCCCTCTTTCTCCTCCCCCTCCTCCCCTCTTCCCCTCTCTTTCTCCTCCCTCCCTTTGTCTTCTCTCTTTGCTTTTCACAACCCCGGCCTTTTTCCATAATTTCCCCTCTTTTTTGTTTTTCATTCTCGTTCCCGTTTTCCTTTTATTTATTTCTTTTTTTTGGGGGGGGCGGAGGGGGGAGGCAGGTTGCACCCTTTAAAGATCTTTCTTTTCTCCTTCTTTTCATCTTCCTCTCTTTCATATACCTTCTCCCCCTTTTCTTTATTCCTTTTTATGTTTCTTCCTCCTTTCTTTCCCTTCTTTATTTTTTTTTCTTTCCTAATCAAAATATAGTCCTTTATTATTTCTATCGTCATCCTTACTATCATTATCAACATTACTATTATAAGTCATTATCATGATCATTGTTATTATCATTATCATTAGTATTATCATAACTATCATCATTATTGTTCATGTTTTCATCATTATTATAGTACTTATCATCATTGTTGTTATTCCCATCATTATTACCATCATCTTTATCATTATCATAATCATCATTATCCTCAATTTCTTGAGTCAAATCCTAATCAAACTAGTTATCGTGGTTATTGCTGTCAGATATAATTTTCACTATTTTTGCGATCACTATTAATATCACTGCCGCCGTAATTCCCAATCTCCTTGTCGCTATCAATTTTTCCGACACCAATCAAAGACCATAAATAAAATTAGATAAACATGGCATCGCTGCTGCCACATCTCCCCCTCTCTCTCCCTTCGCCCCTCCCCTCTCTCGCCCCTGCTCCCCCTTCGCCCCTCCTCTCTCTTGCCACCCCTCCCCCTTCGCCCCTCCCCTCTTTCCCCCTCCTCTTTCCCCCTCCCCTCTTTCGCCCCCTTCCCTTCGCCTAACCCCTTCCCTCCGGCCCTTCTCATCTTCGCCTAACCCTCCCTTCGCCCCTACCCCCTTCGCCAGCCCCCCCTCCCCCAACCGGAACCGCAATGTCCAGATCTAGCCGTGACGTCATCAGCCGTCTCTTCATCCTCACGACACGCTAAGCAGCAAATGAGGCGCGAGAGAGGACGAAACTTTCGCTCTTTCTCTTTCTCTTTCGCTCTCCGTTTTAATGCTCTTGGGTCTATGTACATGTGCTTTGTGTAAAAGGTCGATCGATAGATAGATAAAGAGATATGTTTATGCATAGGCTTATAGTCAAAAGACATTTATATCCGACACACACACACAGCTATATGCGCGTGTGTGTGTGTGTGTGTGTGTGTGTGTGTGTGTGTGTGTGTGTGTGTGTGTGTGTGTGTGTGTGTGTGTGTGTGTGTGTGTGTGTGTGTGTGTGTGTGTGTGTGTGCGTGTGTGTGTGTGTGTGTGTGTGTGTGTGTGTGTGTGTGTGTGTGTGTGTGTGTGTGTGTGTGTGTGTGTGTGTGTGTGTGTGTGTGTGTGTGTGTGTGTGTGTGCGTGTGTATGCGTGTGCGAGTGTGTGTGCGTGTGTGTGTGCGTGTGTCTATCGCCCCCTCCCTCGGCAGAATCACTCGGTCGCACCATCGACTCTCGCGCCAGGAATTATTTTCATTGGAATTTCGTAAGCCTATATGTGTCCAATCTCCACCCCCCCCTCACCCCCTACCTCCCATCCCGGCCCAAGCCCCCATCTCACGGTCTTTCCTTCTCGCATTTTTGTTCACTTCTATTTACATATTTCCATTCCTGTTCTACTCTTTTCTTCTTTCTTTTTCTTTTTTTTTCTGTTATCTCTCTCTCTCTTTTCCTTTCGTCTTTCCCAAACGCCCATTTCCACCCACCGTACTTCTACCCATCCATCACCCCCCCTCCCTCCATGGCAACCCCCTTAACCCAAGCCTCACTCCCTTCCCCTCCCCACATAGTGCCCCCCCCCCTCCCTCCTCTCCCCTCCCCCAGCGCTAAAAAACTTTGCAGGCCGGCATGACACTGCAATTATGTGCAACTCACTCTGCCGGAAATAATTTCAAACGGAAAACATTTCTTTGTCGCCTCCGAGAGATACGGCGAGTGGGGGGGTGGGGGGGTGGGGGGCTGAGGGGGCCAGGAGGGGGAGGGGGGTGGAAGCGGTCCTTTGCCTTTGAGCGATGGAGGCTTTTGTGTACTCTCAACTCCTCTCGCTCCTTCTCTCTCTCTCTCTCTCTCTCTCTCTCTCTCTCTCTCTCTCTCTCTCTCTCTCTCTCTCTCTCTCTCTCTCTCTCCTCTCGCTCCTTCTCTCTCTCTCTCTCGCTCTCTCTCTCTCTCGCTCCTTCTCTCTCTCTCTCTCTCTCTCTCTCTCTCTCTCTCTCTCTCTCTCTCTCTCTCTCTCTCTCTCTCTCTCTCTCTCTCTCTCTCTCTCTCTCTCTCTCTCTCTCTCTCTCTCTCTCTCTCTCTCTCTCTCTCTCTCTCTCCCTCTCTCGCTCTATCTCTCTCTCGCTCTATCCCTCTCTCGCTCTATCTCTCTCTCTTTCTCCTCGCGCTCTATCTCTCTCTCTTTCTCCTCTCTCTCTCTCTCTCTCTTTCCCTTCTATTCTCTCCGATGTTCGTGTTCTAGGTCTGTCTCCTCTATTTAGTTTTCTCTTACTCACTCTTTTTATCTATCTCTGTCCATATGTCTATCTATCTATGTATCTTTTTACCTCTCTCTATCTTTCATTATCTCTCTCTCTCTCTCTTTCTCTCTCTCTCTCTCTCTCTCTCTCTCTCTCTCTCTCTCTCTCTCTCTCTCTCTCTCTCTCTCTCTCTCTCTCTCTCTCTCTCTCTCTCTCTCTCTCTCTCTCTCTCTCTCTCTCCGTTTTCTTTTTTTGCCGTTTGTACATCCTCTTTTTATCCCTTTTTGCTTGACTGTATTTTTTTCTATTCTGTATTCTCTTTTCCTTTTATTTATCTTTTGTTGCCTTTTCTCCATCTTTGTTTTCTCCATTTTTTTCTTTCAATATTTTCTTCCTGTTTCTTCTACGTCTCCGTCTCCCTCTCTGCCTCCTATACGCTTTTCTTTCTTCTTCCTTCCGTTCTTTTCCCTCTCTTCTTGCGACTTCCACGCCCACTCCCTCACCCTCTCTTCCCTCCTGCTGCCTCTCTTTCTCTTTCTGACCTCTTCCTTCTTCCATTCCTTCCCTTACTCGGTCTCCCTCTCTCCCTTTCACTTCCTGATTCTCTCATTTTCCAAGCTTTCTTCCTTTCTCCCTTCGCCTCACCAATCTCCCTCCTACTCCCATAACTTCCTCTCCCTCTTCTTCACTCCCTCTCAACTCCCTTTCACCCTCCGGCTTTCTCCCTCCCTCCAACTTCCTCTCAGTCTCATTCCTCTTCGCCCCTCCAGCTCCTCCTCCTCTCTCTTCCTCCCTCTTTTCCTCACTTCCGCTCACTTTTCCTTTCGTCTTTTCTAACATATATCTCCATTTTCTCCCCCTCTTCCTCACTCCCTCTCTTTCCCTCCCTCTTCCTACCACCCCTCCTTTTACCTCTTCCTTACTCCCCCTCTCTTTCCTCCTCCCTCTTCCTCACTCCCTCTCTTTCCCTCCATCTTCCTCATTTCCTCTCTTTCCCTCCCTCTACCCCTCACTCCTTCTCTTTCCCTCCCTCTCCCTCACTCTCTCTCTTTCCCTCCCTTCTCCTTCCTTCCTACACCCTCCCCCCCCTCCAGCGCCCTTCTCTTTCCTCCCTCCCTCCCTGCTCCGTCTCCCTCCCCCAACGCCTTCTCTTTCCCTCCCCTCCTCCTGTCTCCCTCCCACAGCACCTTCTCAACACTCCTCCTCCTGCTCTGCCTCCCTCCCCCCAACGCCTTCTCTTTCCCTCCCTCCCTCCTGCTCCGCCTCCCTCCCGAGCACAGGCGAGAGGGAAGGAGGGAATGTGTGCGAGCGAGGCAGCAAAACCAGCGTCCTTGTTGACTCGTACAGCCTGGCACCCCCCCCCCCCCCGCCAACACACACACACTCAAAAAGCGCCAACAACGCCACACCGCGGCGCTTTCTGCACTAAACATGTGAAGGTCGGAATGCGCAGCTTGTGTGTGTGTGTGTGTGTGTGTGTGTGTGTGTGTGTGTGTGTGTGTGTGTGTGTGTGTGTGTGTGTGTGTGTGTGTGTGTGTGTGTGTGTGTGTGTGTGTGTGTGTGTGTGTGTGTGTGTGAAAGTGTGTGTGTGTGGATGTAGAGTGTCGGTGGGTTTGTGCTTAGGTGCAGTGTATGGGTGTGTAGTGAAATGGTTTGTGTGTTTGTTTGTTTTGTTTTGTGTGTGTACGTGTGTGTGTGTGTGTGTACGTGTGTGTGTATGTACGTGCGTGTGTGTGCGTGCATGTGTGTGTGTGTGTATGTGTGTGTGTATGTGTGTGTGTGTGTATGTGGTGAGTGTGTGTGTGTATTTATGTATGCATGTATGTACGTACGGATGTATGTTTATATGCATGTATGTACGTATATATGAAAGACTTGTGTCTGCTTGTATCTATGAATGTATGTATGTACGAATGTACATCTCTACTAGTAGACATGTGCGTAGATAAGCTGATTGATGATAGATAGAAAAATAAACGTACATATATATAATTTCTATGAATTATATATTTACCTTGTATATTCAATATAATCTTCGATTTTGAAAATGAATGATAACGGCAACTTCATTCACTAACAAATGAAAAATATAAATAAACGAGAATAAGATGCAAATCTGATAAAGAAGAGGTGAAGATGACGAACTGTGAAAAAGGGAGAAATAGAAAGAAGGGAAGAAAGAAGAAAGAAAGGGAAAAAAGAAAGGAAGAAAGAAAGAAAGGGAAAAAAGAAAGGAAGTAAGAAAGAAGGAAGGAAAAAAGGAAAAAATGGAAAAACAGAAAGAAGGAAGGAAAGAAAGAAGAAAGGAAGGAAAGAAAGAAGAAAGGCAGAAGTAAGAAATCGAAGAAGAAGGAAATAGGGAAAAGAAAGCATTCACCCCCTAATACCTACTCCATTCCTCCTTCTCTCTTCCTTATCCTCCTTTCCTCGTCTATTCTCCATCATCCTTTCCCTCTTATTCCTTCCCTCTCTCTCCCCTTTCCTTGTCTTCCTTCCATCCCCCCATCCTACCAGCCTTCCCCTCCTCTCCCCCTTGCCCTCCTCCCCCTCCCCACCCCATCCTTTCCCTCCTCCCATCCCCATCCCTCCCTCCCCTACCCCACTCCAATCCCTCTCTCCCCACCCTAGCCTTCCCCTCCTCACCCCCTTGTCCTCCATCCCCTCCTCCCACCCCATTCCCCTCCCCCCTACACCAAGCACCTCCCCCCACCCCGACCCCGACCCCCCCCTACATAAGGCCGAACTGCGCCCTCCCAGGTTCCTTTGACCAACTTACGCGGTCCACTGATTCAGAAGACGATTCAGATTCAGCAAGCGGGAGGAAAAGGGGGGGGGGGGTGAGGGGGCAGGAGAGGAGTTACGAGGGGGAGGAAGTATGTGAAGGGCAAAGAAAGAGTTACCGGCGGGGAAGGAAATTGGCTGCAGGGGGGGGGTAAAGTTCTCTGTGTGGGGGGAAGAAGGGAGACAGATGAGATTCGATCCTCCTTTCTCCCAAGTCTTGTTCTCTTTATTTTTAGTATTAATTGCCATATTTCTCTCTCTCTCTCTTTCTCTCTCTCTCTCTCTCTCTCTCTCTCTCTCTCTCTCTCTCTCTCTCTCTCTCTCTCTCTCTCTCTCTCTCTCTCTCTCTCTCTCTCTCTCTCTCGGTTCCTTTCTTTCTCTCTCTCTCTCTCTCTCTTCATCTTATTTTTACGTGATGACGCTTCTCTACGATTCAATAATCTTTCGAGTTTCTTACGGAAAAGAAGCGCTATTCTTCTTCCATCTATCAACAATTTATCGGCATTTGATCCCCTTAACGGTTCGAGGCTTCGCTTGGAGATTCGGAGGTTCGAAGCGGAGGATTTTGGCTTCGCTGATGTTGATCACTGTGTTCAAACCTCTTTTGTTTTGCATTTTGCTGAATTGTTTTTTGTTTCTTTGTTACTCATTAATTGATTTTGAATTATGAGATCTTTGTAAAAGGCTAGATCACCGCAATATCGCTATAGATAGAGCAAAGAAATCGAATATTCCAAAATCGCGGCTTTCGGAGGCAGGAACCGCAAGCCGTTTACAGGGATTCGAACGATTTCACAAAATGGCGGCCAACTGTTTCCTTTTTTCTCTCTGTATCTTTTTTTCGTTCTCTATTTCACCCTTTTTCGCGAATTCCAGCTTGACCTCACGCAAACTTGAAATAGATAAAGCTAGAGAGGTGGCCAACCTTTCCGACCTAAAATGACACAAGAAAATAGTGACTAAACCCGGCGAAAAAAAAAAAAAAAAAAAAAAAAAGTTTGTGTAATGTCCTATGTGCGTGCCGGACATCAAAGAGGGGGGAGGGGGGTAAGGGGGAAGGGGGAGATTGTGAACCAGCTAACCGTTTTTGAAGAAAAAAAAAAAAAAATGAAAAGCCGAGACTGCGGTGTCCTCTGGCTCGTCTCGTGTTCGCATTCGTGGAGGAAATGGCCGGGACTTGTTGCCGGCATGGACAGAAACAGGGGAGGGGTTGAAGGGTGCGTGGGGAGGTAAGGAGAAGAAGTAGGAGGGACAGATGGGGGAGGAGGTCAGCAAGAAGATGGGGGGGGGGGGAGGGGTGATGAACCTCGGTGGGACTTGTTGATATGGATTCGGACAATCTCA
>NC_091582.1:28970973-28973638 GCF_042767895.1 Penaeus vannamei | reverse complement strand
CCCTCCGCGCAGTCACGAGCAGATGTGCCCCGATGCCCATATCAGAGGCAGATGCGCGCCCTCGCTCGTGCTCCGGGGGCATATCCCGCCGGTGCCAAGGGGGTGCTAACAGAGGGGGGGGGGAGGGGATTTAAATGCCACTTGTTGTTTGGCCTTTGGTTATCTTGAGAGGGAGAGGGGGGTGGGGGCAGGAGAGAGGGAGAGGAGGGAGGGAGGGCTGGAGGTACAGCTGGACTCAACATGTGGTTCCGGCAGAGAGGGGAGAGAGAGGGAGAGGGAGGGGCGAGGGGAGGAAGGAGGGGGGTGAGAAAAGGGGAGAGAGATATGAGGAGGGAGGAAGGGAGGAAAGGAGGACGGATAGGGGAGATATAAACAGACTGAAATAAATTACACGCATACACATACACGCACGCACACACACAAACTCACACACACACACACACACACACACACACACATATATATATATATATATATATATATATATATATATATATATATATATATATATATATATATATATATATATACATACATATATATATATATATATATATATATATATATATATATATATGTATATATATGTATATATATATATATATATATATATATATATATATATATATATATATATATATATATATATGGATATATGCATATACTTATATAAACACAAAGACCTGACTTGAAGGGGTAAAAGAATACATAGAAAAAGACAAATAAATGATTTTCTTAATATGACCAGACGATAAAACGGAGAAAGGGAAAGAGGAGGGGGATGAAAGGGGTGAAAGGGGGATAGGAGAGAGAGGGGAAGGAAAGGGGAGGGCAAGAAAGACGAGCAAAATAATAGGGGAATTAGTCAGCGGAATGTAAACAGAGGAGATGAAGAATGGCCGAATTAGGCAAATGAGATTATTTGAATAAGCTGCGAGAACATCCGAGGAGGAGGAAGAGGAGGAGAACGCCGAGAGGAGGAGATGAGGAGAAACAAATGATCGGAAACAGATGACTGTGTGTTTGTGTGCATATATACACACACACACACACACACACACACACACACACATATATATATATATATTTATATATATATATATATATATATATATATATATATATATATATATATATATATATATATATATATATATATATATATGTATATGTATATATTCATCTTTATATATACATAGAGAGAGAGAAAAAAAAAACAGACAGACAGACAGACAGAGATAGGGAGGAGCGAGAGCAAGGCAGAGAGAGAGACAGAGAGAGAGAGAGAGAGAGAGAGAGAGAGAGAGAGAGAGAGAGAGAGAGAGAGAGAGAGAGAGAGAGAGAGATAGAGAGAGAGAGAGAGAGAGAGAGAGAGAGAGAGAGAGAGAGAGAGATAGAGAGAGAGAGAGATAAATAGGTAGAGAAAGTGAGAGAGAGAAAGAGAGAAGGTTAGAAGAGAGGTGAGAAGGTGAGAAGAGAGATTGAAAGAGAGAGGGAGAGAGAGAGAGAGAGAGAGAAGAGAACATTCCCCAAGCACACGGCCCAGAACCACAACAGACCACGTGACCTAACCAAGCGACGAGAGAGGAGGCGCCAAGAACCGAATTCCTTTTGTGTCCCGTATGAAAGGCAAATCACCTGTGTAATGTTGCACGTGTAATCCGCATGGGGGATTTATTGCTTCTTTCTCCTTCCCCCGCCTTGCCCCGCCCACTTCCCAGCTGGTTAATCCCTGCTGTGAAAGCTCCCCTTTCTCCCCCTCTCCTCTTCCTCCGTCTTCCCTTCTCTCTCTCTCTTCCTCCTCT
This sequence comes from Penaeus vannamei, assembly GCF_042767895.1. Lineage (NCBI taxonomy): Eukaryota > Metazoa > Arthropoda > Malacostraca > Decapoda > Penaeidae > Penaeus > Penaeus vannamei. Next base: position 28,971,833 of record NC_091582.1, on the reverse strand, counting down.
TCCTTCCGATTTCACTCTCTCTTCCGTTATCCTTCGTCCTCTTCCTTTTCCTTCTCCTCTCCTTCGTCCTCTCCCTCCTCCTCCTCCTCTCCATCCCTCTCTCCCGTCTCCTATCATTTCCCCTTTCACCATCTCTCCCCCTAATCCTTCGTCCTCCTCTTCCCCTTCCATTCCTCTACTCTTCTCTCCCTTCTCTTCCTTCCCTTCCCCACCCCCTCCTCTCCCTCTCCCATTCCCCTCATCCCTCCCCCTTCCCCTCGCCCCCTCCCCCTCCCCCTCTCCCCCTACCCCCTCCCCCCTCGCCGCCGCCGTCAACTTGTGATTTAATAATTAACAAATAGAGGCTGATGGAAACGGCTGAAGTAACGTCGTTCATTTTTAATAAACTCGCTCCGTTCCGAACTTCCGAATGAACAAAATTTGTACTCGCGTTCCCTTGCTCTCCGCCGCTCCCGAGTTTCTCTCTCTGTCTCTCTGTCTCTCTGTCTCTGTCTCTCTGTTAATCTTTCTCTCTCTGTCTCTGTCTGTCTCTGTCTCTCTCTCTCTCTCACTCTCTCTCTCTCTCTCTCTCTCTCTCTCTCTCTCTCTCTCACTCTCTCTCTCTCTCTCTCTCTCTCTCTCTCTATCTCTCTCTCTCTCTCTCTCTCTCTCTCTCTCTCTCTCTCTCTCTCTCTCTCTCTCTCTCTCTCTCTCTCTCTCTCTCTCTCTCTCTCTCATTCTCCCAGCCCCCTCTGTCTTTCTGCGTGTTTGTGTGTGTCTATGAATGCATGTATATGTATATATGAAAATATGAATAAACATCCGTACTCCCATAGTGTACACGTACGTACTGGAACAGTCCGTAAACGTTTTTGTGTGAC
>NC_091582.1:28953473-28958473 GCF_042767895.1 Penaeus vannamei | reverse complement strand
CCGACCAACCATCATCCTCACAAGGGATTCCCGACTCAATGCATTCCAAACATTAGGATCAAACCCGCTTAAACTATAATCAGAAACGATCCCCGCATGCTAAAAGCGACTATAGTACTTCTTATCTCAAGGGTTCTTTCTCGTCGCCTTCGAGCTTTTGCCTTGGATGTTTCAGGTGTTCAAAGATAACTTCGGGGAGATAAGTCCATTCGGGGATGTTAAGGTCCGCCGTGTTAAAATATTTACCAACACACGCTCCCTAACGACTGTCTGGGTGACGCATCGATGATTTTATCTGATGACTAAACGACAGAATTGCCTCGTTAGACCAAGTTGTATTTTTCTTCGTTTATTTTTTGTCGTATTTCCCCCAATCGCAATTAGGTTGAGCGCTTTTCCGCCCTCTTTTTTTTTTTTTTTTTTTTTTTTTTTGAAAGGGGGATTTTGGTTTGGGAGAAGCTTAATCTTTGGATTTTTCTTTCTAGCTTTATTTTACTTTTTCTGTCCTCCACCTCTCTCATGCTTCTCTTTTTTCTTTTTTTGTTTCTCTCGCCCTCTCTCTCTCCTTTGTTGCTCCTCTCTCTCTCTCTCTCTCTCTCTCTCCATTTCTCTATCTCTCCTTCGCTTCTCCTATCTCTCTCTCTCCTCCGCTTCTCCTATCTCTCTCTCTCTCTCTCTCTCTCGCTCTCTCTCTCTCTCTCTCTCTCTCTCTCTCTCTCTCTCTCTCTCTCTCTCTCTCTCTCTCTCTCTCTCTCTCTCTCTCTCTCTCTCTCCTTCTCTCTCTCTCTCTCTCTCTCTCTCTCTCTCTCTCTCTCTCTCTCTCTCTCTCTCTCTCTCTCTCTCTCTCTCTCTCTCTCTCTCTCGCTCTCATAGCTAAAAGATCCATCAAATTTTGAGAGAAAAGAAATATATTTTCTTTCATATCATAAATATGCCATTTTCCTTTTTATGAGAAGTTGTTAAGACTTTTCATAGACATTAATCTGTTCTCTTTCCAAATCCTTTTAATTGAAAAGCATTTCACTTTTCAATCTTTTTTTAATGAAAAAATATATACATGTATCATGTCAATCAATCATCTTAGAAGAAAAAAATGGAAAATGATTATTTATAGTCACGCATTCAATCACATCTTCAGTAATCCAGTTTATTCATTTGTTTATCAATTTCCTCTTCTTCCTGAGACATCTATCAATTAATTTCTTTTATCAATCTATTTTCAATTAACTTTTAACACTTTCTGTTTTCATTTACGTTCATTAATATCTTCCTAATGAAATGAAATGAAAGATAAATTATATGTCATGATGGTAATGAATAGATAGAGAGATAATTAGTAAATACTCAAACAGATAAAACATTATTCACTACCTCTCAAATGCAATTAACAAACTATTAATTAGGTCAAGCTTAATCACTCATGGTATTAGAAACTGGTACAGACTGACCCAGGCATTAGTCCTGAGCCTATAATTATGGCCAATAACTTACATTTTCTGTTAAACACATAGGGGAAGGGGTAACTCTAATATTTGATAACAATTTATTTCGTTTTATTTCACTGTTGTTTCATGTGCCTGTTTCTTTTTGTATTTACCAGCTATAATGTCTATATGTATTATTAACAGTATCATTATTATTTCTATTAGTAGTAGTAGTAATAGTAATGATAATAGTCAAAATAACTTTTATTCATTTTATTACAATGGTTATATATGCTGTAACAGGATGTATGTTTATATTTGCTACTATATCACTCCCTGTGTGCAAGGAATGGCCGGGGTTGCCATCCACTGGCAGAGCGGGGTTTGAACGCTGGTCAGCAAGATTGGCAGACGAGGACGCTGCCACTGCACTGCACAGCGCAGTAGTAGTAATAACAATCATTATCATCATCATTATTGCTGTTATCATTATCATTAGTTATTATCATGATTATCATGTCATTAATATCTTCATCATTCTGATTAGATATCATCTATGACTTTTGTAATCAATACTAGAAATGTAGAGAAAGAGCGAGAGGTAGTAGAAAATAGGTCCCCTTTTGAAATAGAGAAAAGGGAGACAGACAGAAAGAGAGAGAGAGAGAGAATGAGAGGAAAGACAGGGAGAGAGAGAGAGAGAGAGACAGAGAGAGAGAGAGAGAGAGAGAGAGAGAGAGAGAGAGACAGAGGGGGGGTGAGAGAGAGAGAGAGAGAGAGGGGGGGAAGGAGGGAGGGAGGGAGAGAGAGATATTAAAGAAAATAAAGAGAGAGAGAGAGAGAGAGAAAGACTAAACCAAATACTAAAAAAGCGAAACGGAAGAGAGTAGGGGATGAGAAAAGACACAGAAAACAGTAGACTAGGCAAAAAACCATGAATTTTTGATCTGTAATTAGTTGGCAACCAGGTGTTTCACATATTGAGTGTTGTGTGGTGGGGATGGGGGGATGGGTGGGGGGTACAAAACAATCCTTAAGATTCGTGTAAGTGAACGAGACCGAGGGGAGGGAATGGGGTGAGGGCAGAGGGGGGGTGTCATGGGTATATTCGGAAAGATGGAGATGGAGAGAACCAAGAATGTGTGTAAAATGGGGAAAGAGCGTTAAAGAGAAAAATAGATTAAGAGGGAAGAATAAGAGAGCCAGATAGATGCATGTGTGCGTGGGTGAGATAGAGAGAGAGAGAGAGAGAGAGAGAGAGAGAGAGAGAGAGAGAGAGACAGAGACAGACAGAGAGAGAGAGAGAGACAGAGACAGACAGAGAGAGAGAGAGCGTATGAGAGAAGGGGAGAGAAAAAAGGAGTGTGTATGCGAGAGAAAGAGAGAGAGAGAGGGAGAGGAGTGCGTATGAGAGAGAGAGAAAGAGGAGTGTGTATAAGAGAGATAAAGACAGACAGACAGACACAAAGCGAGATACAGAGACAGACAAAAAGAAAGAAAGAGACTCGAAGAGAGATATTGACGAGATACATGATGAATGATTTCGAACATATGTACGAACACAGTAGACAGATTGCTAAATGATGAGACATTTTTTTCCTCTTGCTTTCCTCTCTCCGTCCTGCTGTTGTTGTTGTTGTTTTCTTTCTTTCCTTTTTTACCTTTCTTTTCCTTCCCTACAACTCTCTTCTCTCTTTTTTATTTTCTCTTTTCTTTTCCTACAACTTTCGTTCTTCATTTTTTCTTCTTTTCCTATATCACTAAAACATATGTGCGTGGTTTCCTTCGATCTTTATCGCACCCCCCCCTCTGCCATCCCCCTCGTACCCCCTATCTGCCCTCCTCTCCCACTTACCCCCCCCCCCCGCCTCCCCCACAGAATTGATACAAAAAATATGAACAAATAATTTCTGAAATGCATTTTTCCTCGATGACTAAGCGATGAAAAAGACATTACTTTAAAATATAGAACAAGTTATACTAATACAGATGGTGATAAGGTTGATAATGGCATTAATCAGAATGATATTTGTGATGTGGATATTTGTGTATGTGTATGCATATAAGTAAGCTTGTCTGTATGTATGTGTCTGACTATATGTGGATGTGTATGTCAATGTATACACGCATGTGTAACTATGTTGCGATGTGTGTGTACATGCTTGCTACATGTTGGATGTTTATATGTGGTTTTGTGTAGGCCTACGTACGTGCATCTGTGTGACTGTATAGTTGAAGTGTGTGCGTGTTTGTGTTCAATTGTATGCGTGTTTGTTCACATGTGTGTCTGTATGTGCATATAGTAAGTAGTTTGCGCCAACATTCGGAGTACAAAAGGCAGACCCCGTATGTATGTAGACTACATACGAGCATCTGCATAAATTCATAGAGTATGTATGTATATGCATGTTAGCTCACATGTGTGCGTGCATGTGCATATATCAGTGTGTGCGAATATTCAGAGTACAGGAGACAGACCCCGTATGTATGTAGGCTACATACGAGCATCTGTATAAATGCATAGAGTATGTAGGTATGCGTATGCATGCTAGTTCACACGAGTGCGTGCATGTGCATATCAGTGTGTGCGAACATTCGGAGCACAAAAGACGGATCCATTTAGACCTGTACTTATAACCGCTGCTGCATCATCGTGAAATTTCAGTCGATATTGCGTGCATGATTTCTGAGAAAGATCATTTTTTTTCCTATTTTTCCATTATTTCATTTTTTTTCGTATCTTTCTTTCAGTCTTTCTTCTTTCTCTCTCTTTTTCCGAGTGACTTGTCAGGTGTCTATCACTTTTGAGGTTTTTCAATTTCTTTCATTTCTAGATAAAAGGGTTTTTGGTTTTACTTGAATGCGGAAATGATGAGCAAGTCTTGGTTTATCAATATGATAATGGCTGTGGCGGTGCTCATGATAATGCTGAGCAGCGCAATTATAGTAATAATGATGTTAATTACAAAAGCAATAATAAGGATGATAATAATGATCATAATAATAATGATAATACTGATGATGATAATCATGATAATTACAATGGTGATGATGATGATAATGATAATCATGATAATGATAATGATGATTGTGATAGTGATGATAATAATGATAATGATAGTGACAGTGTCAATGATGGTAATGATAATAATCGAAATAACAGTGATATTACAAGCAATGCTCCTAATGAGAGGGATGACAAATATTTTGATCATTATCTGTAATATTCTAAGAAAAGCGTCAATCTTATTTTCAAAGTCGTCGGAATCATCATCATTGTTATGACTGCTGAAATTTACCTTCATCGCCGGCATAATCTCAAGCCTTTTTTCCCCGACCGGCTGACCACATGCCGATGAAATGAGAGAAAAAAAGTAAATAATAATCTGCAAAATCAAAAATCCCGTGTTGACTGACAGTTAACCGCGCAGCTAATCTATACTGAAAAGGAATTTTATGCTGTGTTAGTTTTGCGAATCAACATTGCGTTTTCGGACAAGTTAGGGGAAACTATAATAAGCTTGCGTTGTCATTATTCTGTTTAAAATTGTGGTCGTCGTTATTGTTGTTTGTATC
>NC_091582.1:28948473-28950973 GCF_042767895.1 Penaeus vannamei | reverse complement strand
AAAAAGGAAAAAAAAATCCTCAAGCCATCGTCACTATCCATGCTGAATCCTAACGCCTATCCCTCCCCCCCCCTTCTTCCCCTCACCCCCGCCCCCTTCCCCTCCCTCAGAGACCCTGTGATTCTTCCCCAAACACCAAAGCTTGGATTTATGACGCGAACTTTTGGATAAGCTTCATCCCGCAATATCCAACGGAGATTATCCTAACTTTGATCCTTTGATGTGTCCTTATGTTGATGTGATTGGGAGTCCGTTGGTGATGATGGTTTTGGTGATGATAATGATGAGGATGAGGATAATGGCGATTATGATGATTTTCGAAATGGAAATAATAATTCTGGTGACACAGCTGTAATAAAATGGAGATGGGGGTAATATATTTAATAACGGTGAAAGTAACAACAGTAACAACAATAACAATAGTAGTGATGATATTAATGACAATAATGATAAACGTAATACCAAAAGAACGACGATGATATTGGCAACTATGAAAATAGCAACGGTAATAATAACATTAATATAATGATTATAAAGACAATCTTTCCGATTAGAAGAAGGCTGGTAAGCAGATAGACAGATAAAGAGCGAGCAAAAAGTAACAGGGAGAGCAGACACACGTAGAAACAAATATTTAATTCAAAGATACACAGAAGACAAAAGCATGAATAGGAAATAGAGCGGAAACGACAACTGAAATAAGCATGGCGTCCCCGCTGGGCGTAAAATGACTTTCACTGCGAAAGGTTAACAGCGTCAGACACAGCAGATCCGAGCAGCTTGTGGCTCGTTGCTGCAGCTGCTTCTCTGCGCTGTGCTGTCACGGTACATGGACCACGACTGACCCGAATGCTGGACCTCACTCGCGCTCGACCTCGCTCTCGTGGCCTCTGGTTCTCACGCTCTCGCACTCTCTCGTTCTCTCGTTCTCTCGTTCTCTCGCTCTTGCATTCGTTCGTTCTCTGGCTCTCGCTTTAGCATTCTCTCGTTCTCGTGCTCCCTGTCTCGTGCTCTCTCGTTGTCTATTTCTCCCTCTCGCCTTCACATTTTCTCGCTCTCACAGTCATTCTCTCGCACTCTCTCGTTCTCGTTCTCCCTCTCTCGCACTCTTGTTTTCTCGCTCTCGCACTCTTTCTGTCTCTTGCTTGCAATCTCTTTCTTGGGCTCACTCTATCTCTCTGCCCCTCCCCTCTTCTCTCTCTCTCTCTCTCTCTCTCTCTCTCTCTCTCTCTCTCTCTCTCTCTCTCTCTCTCTCTCTCTCTCTCTCTCATACTCACTCACTCTCTCTCTCTCTCTCTCTCTCTCTCTCTCTCTCTCTGTTTCTGTCTATGTCTCTTTTTGTGTCTCAAACATGTTCTCCTCAAGAACTTTACCTCGTCGGGGAATTTCAATGCGATTAAAATGACCGGATGTGTTGCGTTATCAATCAATCAGACACTTTTGGATGAAATTGATTTCCTTGACTGTAAAGACCGGACAGATATCAAAATCGGTTGTTAGAAAAAAAAAAATGTGTACCCAGATAGATAGATAAGCAGATAAATAGATATAGATGAATGCGTAGATAGATAGACAGAATGATACATACATACATAGAAAAAATAGGCAAATATATACATAATTAGATGAATATAGATAGATAAATTGATAGATAATTAGATAGACAGATAAACAAACGAATAAAGAGATAGACAGACAGATAGATAATCAAAGCTTTCGAAAATCCAACACACAACTGAAAATTCATACATTCTCTCATACACACATGCAGTACAATACGTGCACACATACACAGCCTCACGAACGGAAGGACAGCCGACCCTACCTTAATGAGATGAGGATGAGATAAGGCGCTGATAAGAAGAGTAGATTAAACTTAACGACGCTAATGAACCTAGTCTAAATGGAGCGTCTGATGGCTACAGTGAGGCCAGCGGGGAGCCTCAGTCTCGAGGGCTCTGTTGATGTTCGTGGAGGTTATCAAAGGGGATTCGATTTTGACTTTGATTATCCGTCTGTTCTAATTATAGACTATTTTGGTTATTTGTATTTTATGATCTTATCTTAGTGTTTGTTTTTATCCAGTGTTCTTTCAGTTCTGTATTTATTCTTTTTTGTTGTGCGGTTCGTGTATCACATTTTTATTTATCATTTGTACTATCTAATTGTATTTTTTATTATTCTATTCATTATATGTGTCAGAGAAGATGAATAGGTAAATGGGAAAAAAATGAAGAAAAATGAAACTGCGTGAAAAGGAATACGAGAGAAAGCTTGTAAAGTATAGTAATAGTAATGATAATAATGATAATGATATTGGTGCAAATAATAATGATGATGATGATAATGATCGTGATGATAATAATAATAATGATAATGATGATAATAATAATAATGATTATAATAGTAATAACAATATAACAATGATAGTGCTAATAACATTACTAATAATAACAGTAATAATAATGATAATGATAGTCATAATAATAATAATGATAGT
>NC_091582.1:28915973-28920973 GCF_042767895.1 Penaeus vannamei | reverse complement strand
TGGTTAGATTTACAATGATGACCCTGATAATCATAATTAGATGTTGCAGTAGTACTAATATCATTATCCTTTTCATTATTGTCATTATTACTATCATTGCTATTTTTATGATGATTATTATGTATTTTATCATTGTCATTATCATTATTACAATGATCATTATTATCATCATTAATGTTATGATTATTATCTTCAGTATTATTATCATGATCGTCCTTACTGCTGCCATCATCATTATCTTCTGTTATTATCATTTATTTCATTACCATTATTATTACTATTGTCATCATTAATTTTACAGCTTATTACTGTTACTGTTTTTATTTTTATTCTTCTCATTATTATCATCTCTTTTACCATTTTAGAATTATTAGTTATCCTTATCATTCCTAATGACATTGATAGAAGCAGTAATAGAAGTAAAGTAGTGTCATCAGTGTTACTCTCATCATTATCACCTTTATTACCCCCGCCAAGGAGGTAAAAATGGTTAATTATATATATATATATATATATATATATATATATATGAGTATATATATATATATATATATATATATATATGTATATACACACACACACACATACACACATATCACACATACATTACTACATTGAATAAATAGCCAATTAATAACACACATACACATATATATATATATATATATATATATATATATATATATATATATATATATATATATGTGTGTGTGTGTGTGTGTGTGTGTGTAGTGTGTGTGTGTGTGTGTGTGTGTGTGTGTGTGTGTGTGTGTGTGTGTGTGTGTGTGTGTGTGTGTGTGTGTTTATCTATTTATGCATAGATAGATAGATATAGATTTGTGCTTGTGTGTGTATGTGTTTCTTTGGGATTGTATGCGATCGTGTGTATGTGTGTGTTTGTGCGGGCGGGCGTGTGTTTGTATGTGTATGTGTGTGTGTGTGTGTGTGTGTGTGTGTGTGTGTGTGTGTGTGTGTGTGTGTGTGTGTTTGTATGTGTATGTGTGTGTGTGTGTGTGTGTGTGTGTGTAGATAGCTAGATAATTAAATCGATAGATAGATGGATAGATAGGTAGATGTGTGTGTATGACTTTGTATGTCTTTGATTGTGTGTGTGTGTGTGTTTTCTTCGTCACGTATGTGCGCCGTGTCGTCAACGCTCGAGGCTGCGATCCTGTTAAAATTTTACTACAGCGGTTTAATGTTCTGTTCCTGCGGTTTTATCTTGTCTCTGGACACTTCAGGCTCTAGGTGAAAGTGTGGGCCCGGGGAGAACGGTCGGTTTTGGACTATTCTTGTAGGTTAGGGAAGAATAGATGAATAGGCTAGGAGATAGTTAAGTATGTATGTGTATGTCTTTATCCTTTCTTCTTCTTCTTTTTCTTTTCTTTCTTTCACTTTTGCTTGTGTTCATGTGATTGATTTTTCGTCTTTCTTTTCGTTTCCTTTTTATATTCTTTCTCTCTTTCTTTCTTTATTTATTTTCTTTTATGTATGTACGTGCGTGTATAACCGTGTGTGCGAGTGTGTGTGTCTGTGTTCCTGAATATTCTACTTGAATATATGTTTCATGTATGTTGCGTGTGTTATTGTCTAGTTGTGTGTGCGTATTGTTTCTGTGTGCGTGTGTGCGTATCGTTTGCGTGTGTGTGTGTGTGTGCGAGTGCGTGTTTGCGTATCGTGTGCGTGTTTGCGTATCGTTTGCGTGTGTGCGTATCGTTTCCGTGTGTGCGTATCGTGTGCGTGTGCGTGTGTGCGTGAGTTTTCGAGCGCGGTACAGCAGCAGCAGCAGCACCGCGTCGCGCGTTCCCTCCGCCAAGGAAAACTGCAATTAAAACTTACAAAACGAACAGTATTTCACAGCGGAACTGCCAAGAGTCGAAGCTTCCGCGGAACTTTGGGTCTTATTAGAGTTTCTGTACTTTCTTCTTTTTTTTTTCTTTTTTTTTCCTTTTTCTTTTCTTTCCATTTTTCTCGCTCTCTAAGATTTGGGGGAGAGGGAGGGGGGGAGGCAGGGAGGGAGAGAGGGGAGGGGAGTGGAAGGAGGTTAGAGAGCAGGATGGTCGGAGGAGGCTGGGAGGGAGGGAGAGAGGGAGGAAAGAGGGAGGGAGGAGAGGAAATACGGGAGAGAGGGAAGGGGGAGGGAGGAAAGGGAGAAAAAGGGGAAAGAAGAGAGGAAAGACGATATAGAGGAAAGGAAAGGGAGGAAAAGGAGTAGGGGAGAAAGGGAGGAAAGGGGGAGGGAGGAGAGGAAATACAGGTGTGGGGGAAGGAGGAGGAAGGAAAGGGAGAAAGGGAGGAAAGAGGAGAATAAGGAAAGGAAAGACGGGGGAGAGGGAAGGAGGAGAGAGGAAAGCGAGGAAAGGAAAGACGGGAGAGAGGGAAGGAGGAGGGAGGAAAGCGAGGAAAAGGAGAAGAGGAAGAGAAGGGAAGAAGGAAGGAAAAGAAGTAAGAAAGCCTAGAAAAGAATGGAAGAAGGGGCGGAGGGACACGAATAGATGAAGGAGGGAAAGAAATTTAACGGCGGGAGGAAGAGAAGGAGGGAGGGAGGGAGGGAGGGAAGGGGAGCACGGAGGAAACAAGAGTAGCATGACCGGAAGGACAACGAAGGAGGCGGAGGAGAAGAGGGAGAAAAGAGGGAGAAGAAAAGTGTCTTCAAGGTATTTCGCGATTGGACTAAGTGAGCTCCGGGACCGTTAGTTACAAGACTTTGTGTTGGGGAGAAATGCGGGGATTTTTTGCCACTCAGTTTGGACCCGCTTCTTATTACGTATATCCTGACGTGTTTACGTTTCTCGCGCTGTCCCTATCTATCTATCTATATAAATCTATATCTATCTCTCTATCTATCTATTGATAAATCTATTTTGATATATATGTATATGTATGTATATACATACATATATATATATATATATATATATATATATATATATATATATATATATATATATATATATATATATATATATACATGTAAATGTATATACGTATATATATATATATATATATATATATATATATATATATATATATATATATATATATATATATATATATATATATACACACACACACATATATATATATATATATTAACACACACACACACACACACACACACACACACACACACACACACACACACACACACACACACACACACACACACACACACACACACACACATATATATATATATATATATATATATATATATATATATATATATATGTATATATATATATAGATATATATATATATATATATATATATATATATATATATATACATACATACATATAAAAACAATCGCATTTTGGGATAATACTAAATATTTAACAACCGACTAAATAGGGTTAGATAGATTCAACGCTAAGATTAGGCCTATATGTCAAGAACTCAATATAGTTTGACCTTTAGAAATATTTCATGCAACGAGTCCAGCCTGAGAAGGTTAAGAATGTATGCTTTCGTGAGAGAGAGAGAGAGAGAGAGAGACAGAGAGAGAGAGAGAGAGAGAGAGAGAGAGAGAGAGAGAGAGAGAGAGAGAGAGAGAGAGAGAGAGAGAGAGAGATGGATAGACAGATGGATAGATAGACAGGTATATGGATAGATAGACAGAAAGATAAACAGATAGATAAAAAGGCAAATAGATAGATAAAAAAGACAAATAGATATATAAGAAAGACAAATAAATAGATAGATAGAGAGACAAATAGATAGATATATAGAGACGGATGGATAAACAGACAGACAGATGGAGAGACATATAGATATACAGATTAAAAGACAGATAGAGGTTGAGACAGACAGAGGGAGGGAGGAAGAGAGAGTGAGAGAGAGAGAGAGAGAGAGAGAGAGAGAGAGAGAGAGAGAGAGAGAGAGAGAGAGAGAGAGAGAGAGAGGGAGGGAGTGAGGGAGGGGGGAGAGGTGGATAGACAGACAAGTTAATGGATAGAAAAAGATAGATAAATAGATAAAAAAGAAAAATAGATAGATAGATAAAGATCGAGGAAGAGATAGATAGATAGATAGATAGATAGATATAGAGAGAGGTGGATAGACATGGATAGACAGACAGGTAAATGGATAGAAAGATAGTAATATAGATAAATAGATAAAACTAAGATATAGATATATAAAGATCGAGGAAGAGAGAGAGAGAGAGAGAGAGAGAGAGAGAGAGAGAGAGAGAGAGAGAGAGGGTGATGTAGGGGGGAATGATGGATGGATAGACAGACAGACAGATGATTAGAAAAACAGATAGATGGAAAGATAAATAGATAAATAGATAAAAGATGAAAAGGGAAAAAATAAATAGAGGGAGAGAAAAGGAGAGAGAGAGAGATCAACAGATAGATCGATAGATTGGCAAATAGCTAGACAAGTAGGGATATAGATAAATAGATACATAGATCCATAGAATGATATATAGATACATAGATAGCCAGATAGATAGATCGAAAGATAAATGCACAAGAAAAATAGACAGCTAAAAGGATAAATGGAAATAAACGACACAATAGTAAAACAAAACAAAAAATCAACGACAAAAAATTAAAAAAATCAGGACCAAAAACATAAAACAACAACAAAAACACACAAAAGAGGAAAAACAAGAACATATAAACAACAAAACAAAACAACAAAAATAGCAACAAAAACAGACGGACACTCATTCCGCTAAATCACTACGTCACAATGCACACCACATCACTGGAATTACACATCAGTAATTGCAGTCGGTTAATTATTACACAATTTGCAAGTGCTATTAAAATTAATCTTCTTAAATTGCTGTATCACGTGATCCATAAGCGCGAATTGCAATTGTTCCGTTGATCATTTGCAGGAATAGTCAGTGTTGCCATTGATATTTTCGCAAAAACGGTAGACTAGAATTAAAAAAAAAAAAAAAAAAGAACGCTAGTTAGAAGAGTAAATGTTGCTCGTTTTCCCCATTCAAATAAATAAATAAATAGGTAATGATAATAAACACT
>NC_091582.1:28903473-28910973 GCF_042767895.1 Penaeus vannamei | reverse complement strand
ACGATAATTTACGTAACAACGACAGTGATAATAACAATAATGATTTTTTGTAATAACGATATACGAGCCAAGTTCAGAGCGTGTTATAAAACGGCCAAGTCAAAGTCAACATTCCCCGATTTCCAACATTTGATTTTGATGGAAAGGGGGGGGAGGAGAAAGGGTTGCCAGCTCGCCTGATTTATGTATGGAACTGAGCGCTAGTTCTGGGATTTTTTTTTCTGTATTTGACTTTTTTTTCTCTTCATATTCATCTATTTTTTTATTTCTTTTTTATAAGTATCAGCTTAGTTTATCGTTACTTTTCTCGGGATCTATTTCTGATTTCTTTATTTGTATGTTAATTAAAGTATATATATTCATATTTCATCTCTCCAGGAAATTTATCTGTGTGTTGGAGTTTGTACGTCAGTGTGTCTGTATGTACGTATACTTACCCACACATAGAGAAATAGACATACGCAGAGATAGAAAAAAAATATGCATATACACACGTGCTCATATACAGATAGATAAACCGATAGATAGGGGGTACATAGATAGATAGATAGATGAATGGAAAGATAGATAGATAAACAGATAGATCGATGGATACATAGAAAGATAGGTAGATGGATAGAGAGATAAATAGACAAAAAATGGATGGATAGATAGATAGATGAATAGAAAAAAATATATTTATAGAGAGATAGATAGACAAAAAAATGGATAGATAGATGATAGATTGTTAGAAAGATGGATAGATAGATGGATGAATAGATAGATAGATAGAGATACAGACAGAGATATGCAGATAGATATTTGTATATTCATATTCATATCTACAAAGGCAGAGAGAGAGAGAGAGAGACAGAGACAGAGAGAGAGAGAGAGAGAGAGAGAGAAGGAGAGAGAAAGAAAGAAAGAGAGACAGAGAGAGAGAGCGAGAGAGATAGACAGACAGACAGAGAGAGAGACAGACAGACAGACAGACAGAGAGAGAGAGACGTTACCATGCAACATGACGTCCTCCCACGCCGCCGCAGCCAAGCAAACATCGGCCCCGAAGCAAGCAAGCAAGCAAGCAAGCGAAGCACAAGCAGCCTCACTTCTTAAAGGCGTTCCTTCGGGTCGTCAATTTCCCATAGCAAAAGGGCATCAGACGGACGTGCGAATTGCAATGAGGATCGCTGGCTTTCGCTTTTTTTTTTTTTTTTTTTTTTTTTTTACGGTTTTCAGGTTTCATTTTCATTTACTTTGATTGTTTTGATGTTTCGTTTATTTTTGTTTATATATTTGCTGATTTTACTATTTCTGTTATTGTTATAATTATGTTTATAATTGTTATTATTGTCATTATTATTATCACTACTACCACTACTACTATAATTATTATTATTATTATTATTATTATTATTATTATTATTATTATTATTATTATTATTATTATTATTATTATTATTATTATAATTATTATTATTGTTATTATTATCATTATTATCATTATTGTTGTTATTGTTATTATCATCATCTTTACCATTATCATTTTATTTTTTCTTTCTCAATCTTTCTGTCTCGTATCAATTCACTAATTTTTTCCCCTTTTTTGTATATTACGATCTTTATCATCTATTCCTTTTCCTCTTTATTTATCAGGTCATTTATTAATTCACTCATTATTCGCTTGGTTGACCTCGCTTTCTCTTGGCCGAATCCAGCGTGTTCTGAAGGGAGCTGGTAATGAGCTGAAGCCAATGATTTAAGGAATTAAAACATATATTATTTATTTACTTTTTTCTTTATTTTGGCTTTCTCTATCTCTGTTTATCCCTCTCTCTTTCTTTTTGACTTTTTCGTTGGCTCTGTCCTCTGTCTCTGTTTGTCTTCACGTCTCTCTGTTTGTCTGTCTGTCTGTCTGTCTGTCTGTCTGTCTCTCTCTCTCTCTCTCTCTCTCTCTCTCTCTCTCTCTCTCTCTCTCTCTCTCTCTCTCTCTCTCTCTCTCTCTCTCTCTCTCTCTCTCTTTCTCTCTCTCTTTCTCTTATTGACATTATTTCACTTTTAGTATTATCATTATCATTGTGATCATCATCGTTACTAGCATTATCATTAATATCCTTATTATCATCATTATTACTTACTGTTATCATCATAGTTAACATTATAATTATTTTTGTTATTATCATTCTTATCATTATCGTCGTCATCATTATCATTATCTATCATTATTATTATTGTTTTTATTACTATCACTATTACAATCATTATCATTATTATTATCATAATTATCATTATTATCATTTCCTCATTTCTTCTTTTTCTATTCTGTCTTACTAACTCTCTCTTTCTCTGTCTACCCATATGCATATCTGTCATTCTCAATCTTAATATTATCATTACCATTATTATTATTATCATCATCATTATTATAATAATTCTTCCTCTTCCATCGCTTCTCCTTTTCTCTTTCTCTCCTTCTCTATCTCCCTTTCCTCTCCCCTTGTCTCTCCCTCCATCGTCCCCAAAGCGGAATTTCCAGCCCGGCTTCCGAAGTGGTGGCACTGTGCGCGTAAGAGAAGCAAATAAATCAAATTGCGGAATATATATTACTGATTCCTGGAGCCATGAGGAAGCTCTGTCTCTCTCTCTGTCTGTCTATCTGTCTCTCTCTCTCTCTTTCTCTCTCTCTCTCTCTCTCTCACTCTCTCTCTCTCTCTCTCTCTCTCTCTCTCTCTCTCTCTCTCTCTCTCTCTCTCTCTCTCTCTCTCTCTCTCTCTCTCTCTCTCTCTCTCTCTCTCTCTCTCTCTCTCTCTCTCTCTCTCTCTCTCTCTGCCTCTCTTTCTCTTCTCTCTCTGGTCTCTATCTATCTATCGATTTGTCTTTTTTATATATTTATCTATCTTTCTATCTATCTATCCATTAACCTCTCTCTCTCTCTCTCTCTCTCTCTCTCTCTCTCTCTCTCTCTCTCTCTCTCTCTCTCTCTCTCTCTCTCTCTCTCTCTCTCTCTCTCTCTCTCTCTCTCTCTCTCTCTCTCTCTCTCTCTCTCTCTCTCTCTCTCTCTCTCTCTCTCTCTCTCTCTCTCTCTCTCTGTCTCTCTCTCTCTCTCTCTCTCTCTCTCTCTCTCTCTCTCTCTCTCTCTCTCTCTCTCTCTCTCTCTCTCTCTCTCTCTCTCTCTCTCTCTCTCTCTCTCTCTCTCTCTCTCTCTCTCTCTCTCTCTCTCTCTCTCTCTCTCTCTTCTTTCACTTTTCATCTCTCTCTCTCTGCTTTCACTTTTTCATCTCTCTCTCTCTCTTCCTCTCTCTCTCTCTCTCTCTCTCTCTCTCTCTCTCTCTCTCTCTCTCTCTCTCTCTCTCTCTCTCTCTCTCTCTCTCTCTCTCTCTCTCTCTCTCTCTCTCTCTCTCTCTCTCTCTCTCTCTCTCTCTCTCTCTCTCTCTCTCTGCCTCGTGCTGCAAAGGGAGGAGAAATTTAGTCTTTATTTCTGCCGACTGTGTGCTCTCGACTGATTTTCTCTGTACCTTTGTGTCGTCTCTTTTCTGTCTATTTTTGTCTTTTTTTCTCTTTCTTTTCTGTAACTCTCTTCTCTCTGTTTCCTTTTCTTTTCATTTGTCTGATTTTGTCTCTCCGTTAGTCTACCCGACGTGTGGTCTCGACTCACTTTCTGTGCCTTTGTGTTTCTCTCATCTGATTTTATCTGTTTATTTCTCTTTTCTTGTCTCTCTTTCTCTTTGCCTGTCTCTGTTCCCTTATTTGATTTTGTCTCTTTCCTCTCTGTTTCTGTTTTTGCTCTCGACTTTCTCTTTACCTCTTTGTGTCGTTTTTTGTTGTTGTTCTCTCAGTTTCTGTCTCTGTCTCTTTTCTTTTCTCTGATTTTGTCTCTGTTTGTCTCTTTTATCCCTGTTTCCTCCCGCTGTGTGTTCTCGACTTTTTCTGTCTGTCTTTATGTCTCTTTTCTATCGTTTCCTGTCTCTGTTTCTCTCGCCTTACTGGTCTCCGTTTCTTTCCATTTTCTTGTCTCTGTTTCTTTCTCCTTTCCTGCCTTTGTTTCTGCCCGCTGTGTGTTCTCGACTTTCTTTATCTCTCTCATTGTCGGCCTTTTCTCTCTATATCTGTCTGTATCTTTGTATCTTTTCTCTCTCTATTTCTGCTTCTGTTTTTGTCTCTTTTCTTTTTAATTCTTTATTTCTATATCAGTCTACCTGCTGCCTGCTCTGGACTGAGTTCCTCCGTCTCTCCTTGTGTCGCCTTTCTTTGTTTCTTTGGCCCCATCTTCATTTGCTTTTGCGTTATTCATTGTTATCTAGATACCTGTCTATTTCTCTCTCTCTCGCTATCTGCCTTTTTTCTACATATTCCAGTTTTCTGTCTTCTTTTGATTTTTATATTTATTTTTACTTAATCGCTTATTTAGCCTTTGTTAATTTCAGCTTTTTCTCTTTCACTTTTTCCTAACTTTTTCCTTCACCTTCTTTTTCCACTTCCCTTTTCCCTTTTCTTCCTCTTCCTTTAAATTCTTTCTATCCCTGTCCTTCGTTTCTTCTTTTTTTTCTTTTAATTTCCCTTCGTTATTCCCTCCTCCTGATCCTCCTCTTCCTTCAACCTGTCCTCCACCTCCTCCTCCTCTTCCTCCTCTTCCTCCCTCCTTCCGCCTCCTCTCCTTCTCCCTAATTGATCCCTTCTTACTCTCCGTCTCTTCTCCTCCTACTCCTTATTTTTCCCTTCTTTTTCTACTCTTTCTATTCCTCATTTTCTTCTCCTTCCTCTACTTTTTCCTCCGCAGCCTCATTTCCTGCTCCTCTCTATTATTATTCCTCATCCTTTTCCTCCTCTTCCTCTTCCTAGTCCTCCTCCTCCTCCTACTCTTCCTCTTCCTCCTCCTTCTCCTCTTCTTTCTCTTTATTTTTCTTCTTCGTCTTCTTCCTCTTCCTTCTCCTCATCCTATTTCTTTTTACTCTTCCTCTTCTTCCTCCTCTTCTTCCTCCTCCTCTTCCTCCTCTAACTCAAACTACTCCTACCTCCTCTTCCAACCTCTTTTATCTTCCTCTACCAACTTCTCCTCTTCCTCTACCCCTCCTCCTCTTTTTTACAGTCTCCTCCCTCCTCCTCCAACCTCTTCCTCATCCTTCCCTCCCCTTTTCCTCTTCGTCCTCCAACCCTCCTCTTCCTTTTTCTTCCTCTTATCCCTCATCCTCCCTCATCCTCCTCCCTCCCCTCTTTCCAACCCTACTCCTCCTCCCTCTCCGTCCTCCTCCTCCTCCTACTCCCTCCCCTTTTCTCCTCATTTTCCTCCTCCTCTCCCTCCCCCTTCCAACACTCCCTTCCTCCCCCCCATACGTCCTCCTCCTCCTCCTCGTCCTTCCAACCCTCCTTCCCCTTCCCCTCCTTCCATCCCTCCCCTTCCCACCCCCCCCATACTCCTCCTCCCTTCCTTTCTCCTCTACTCCTCCTCTTCTCCTCCCCCTTTCCAACACTCCTTCTCCCCTACTCCTCCTCCCTCCAGCTCTCCCCTCCCCTCCCCCTCCTTCCATTACTCCCCGTCTCCCCCTACTCCTCCTCCTCTCCATCCTCGTCCTCCTCCTCCTCTCCTTCTTCGCCCCCTTTTCTCCTCCATCTCCCTCTTCCCCCTCCTTCTCCCCCCCCGACTCCTCCATCCGCCTCCTCCTCCTCCATCCGCCTCCATCCGCCTCCTCCTCCATCCGCCTCCTCCTCCTCCATCGCCTCCTCTCCTCCATCCGCCTCCTCCTCCTCCATCCGCCTCCTCCTCCTCCATCCGCCTCCCCTCCTCCATCTCGCCTCCTCCTCCTCCATCCGCCTCCCTCCTCCATCCGCCTCCTCCTCCTCCATCCGCCTCCTCCTCTCATCCGCCTCCTCCTCCATCCGCCTCCTCCTCCTCCATCCGCCTCCTCCTCCTCCATCTGCCTCCTCCTCCTCCATCCGCCTCCTCCTCTCCATTCGCCTCCATCCGCCTCCTCCTCCTCCATCCGCCTCCTCCTCCTCCATCCGCCTCCTCCTCCTCCATCCGCCTCCCCCTCCTCCAACCCCCTCCTCCGCCTCCTCCTGCATCCGCCTCCTCCTCCTCCATCCGCCTCCTCCTCCTCCTTCTCCGCCTCCTTCCTCCTCCCCCTCCTCCCTTCCTCCTTCCCCCCCCCCGGCCGGCAAGGGGCGTCGAGGCGAGACCTAAGCAGCCCGACTACCTGTGGCTGCGGCAAGACCAGGCTTTAAATTCAATTATACGGTTGATTGCAAAGGCGATGCTGCAATTGATCCCCTAATTGCAGATGACCCTTAGGGCATGTCAGAGCGAAAGGTAGAAGGAGGGAAGGAGGGAAAGAGATAGGGAGAGAAGAGGAGAGATGGGGAAGAGAAGGAGAAGGGAGGGTGACAAGGAAGGAAGGGAGGAGGAAACGTGGAAGAACGTGGAGATGAGGGAGGAAGGGAGGAGTAAGGAAGTGGGAAGGGAGAGGAGAAGGGTAAGTGAAGAAAGAGGGAAGGAGGGAAGAAGAGAACTTGAGAGGAAGGAAAGGAGAATGAAAGGAGAGGGAAGGATGGAGAAAAGACGGGAAGAAGGAAGCAAAAAGAGAAATGAAGAGGGAGGGAGGAGGGGAAGAAGAGAAATGAAGAGGCAAGGATGGAAGGAGGGAAGATGAGAGTGAAGAAGAAAAGATGGAGGGAAAAAATGCAAGAACGCAAAAAGGAGGGGAATGAATAGGAGAAAGGGATGGAGGAAAGACGGCAGATAAGGAAATATGAATAAGGGAAGAGAGGAGAAAGAAAAGGAAAGTATAAATGAGGAAGGTGGATAAACGAGACAGAACAAGACTGAGATAAGAGAAAAAGGTAAAAAAATAATAATAATAATAATAATAAATAAATAAATAAATATAAAATATAATTATGCATATGAGTAAGTAGTATAAAAGTTATTACACATTGTATCATAGAAGCAGTAGCATGATTAATATAGGTAACGATACTGAGATAATGATACTAAAATTATGAAAAAGATAATGCAAATGGTATAAGGAATAACAAAATTAATTATATAGAACTAAACTAAATACACTGCTAACAAAAAATATCGTATCAAATATGATCATTATCAGCATGAAAAAAATATTCGTTTATTACAAAAACAAATATGAACATTATTATAATCATCATATCATTATTCTCTCAGTATCATCATCATCATTATCGTAATCAACTTATGATTTATCACTGTTATTATCATCAGTTTGATAATGATGATAACAATAATAATAATAATAATGGTAATGATGATAATAATAACAATAATAACAATAATAATGCTAATGATAATAATAAAGATAATAATGATAGCGATAGCAATAATTATAACAATGATAATGAAAATAACAAGAACACTGCTGAAAATTATGATAATGATAATAAAAATCAATGTTGATATAATGATATTAATAATAATAATGATAAAGATAATGATAATATTGATAACGATAGTAATATTAATGATCGTGATAATAACGTTAATGGTAATGAAAA
>NC_091582.1:28874862-28877362 GCF_042767895.1 Penaeus vannamei | reverse complement strand
ATTATTATTATCATTATTAATATTGTCATTATCGTTATCGTTACTATCATTATCCTTATCCTTATTACTATCATCATCAATATTACTATCATCATTAACATTATCATTATTGCCATTATCATTATCATTATCATCATTACTACTATGTACGGGTGTGTATGTGTTTAGATGCCCATGCGTATGTATGTGTATTGATGTGTATGTGTACATGTGTGTATCTGCGCTTAGGTGTATGTGTACGTGTGTATTGATGGGTATGTGTACGTGTGTGTATCTCTGCTTAGGTGTATGTGTACGTGTGTATTGATGTGTATGTGTACGTATGTGTATCTGTGCTTAGGTGTATGTGTACGTATGTATTGATGTGTATGTGTACGTATGTGTATCTGTGCTTAGGTGTATGTGTACGTGTGTATTGATGTGTATGTGTACGTATGTGTATCTGTGCTTAGGTGTATGTGTACGTGTGTATTGATGTGTATGTGTACGTGTGTGTATCTGTGCTTAGGTGCATGTGTACGTGTGTATTGATGTGTATGTGTACGTATGTGTATCTGTGCTTAGGTGTATGTGTACGTGTGTATTGATGTGTATGTGTACGTATGTGTATCTGTGCTTAGGTGCATGTGTACGTGTGTATTGATGTGTATGTGTACGTATGTGTATCTGTGCTTAGGTGTATGTGTGTGCAGTCCCATCAGAATTTATAGCCTGCAGAAGGGCCGCTTCTGGAACAATCTGCCTGTACGGAGCGCCGCCCTGCCGGGAGGTGTAGCTGTCCCGGAGAAAATATGGAGAGAAAGAGCCAGTCGATATGTGAATGACAGTGCCAAATGGCTCTCTCGCTGACGGCTGGAGGGGGTTGAGGGAAGGAAGGGGGGAAGGGAGGGGAGAATGGGGTAGAGGGAGGGGGGAAGGGAGGGGAGGAAAATGAGGGGGGAATGGGTGAGGGAGGGAGGAAAATGAGGGGGGAATGGGTGGAGGGAGGGGGGAAGGGAGGGGAGGAAAATGAGGGGGGAATGGGTGGAGGGAGGGGGGAAGGGAGGGGAGAATGGGGTAGAGGGAGGGGGGAAGGGAGGGGAGGAAAATGAGGGGGGAATGGGTGGAGGGAGGGGGAAGGGAGGGGAGGAAAATGAGGGGGGAATGGGTGGAGGGAGGGGGAAGGGAGGGGGAGGAAAATGAGGGGGGAAAGAGGTAGAGGGAGGGGGAAGGGGAGGAGGAAAATGAGGGGGAATGGGTGGAGGGAGGAGGGAAGGGGGGAAGGGAGGGGAGGAAAATGAGGGGGGAATGGGTGGAGGGAGGGGGGAAAAGGGGAGGGGAGGAAAATGAGGGGGGAATGGGTGGAGGGAGGGGGGAAGGTGGGGAGGAAAATGAGGGGGGAAAGGGGTAGAGGGGGAGGGGGATGGGAGGGGGAGGAAAATGAAGGGGGTGGAGGAGTGGGAAAGGGCTGGTAGGAGGGGAAAAGGGGGAAGATAGGGAAGGAGAATGGGGGTGTAGGAGTGGGGAAAGAGGGGGTAGGAGGAGGAAGGAAAAGAAAAAGGAAAATGAAAGGAAGGGAAGGGAAAGAATGCGATATGTGGGGAAGGAAGTGATAGAGAAAGAGAGAGGAAGCAAGAGGAGGGAGGGAAGGAAAGACGAGGAGCTAGGAGAGGAGAGGAGGAGGATGGAGGAGAGGAAAGAGGAGATAGGGAGGGGGAAGGAGAGCATGGATAAAATGTAGGTGAAAGAGGGGGAGAGGAGGGGAAAGGAGGAGGGGCAAAGGAGATGAGAGGGGAATGGGAGAAAGGAAGGAAGGCTAAGAGTAAAGAGATAGAAAAAGAGGAAGGAGGGGAAGAGGGGGAGAAGGAAGCAGGAAAGGGAAAGCAGGTTAGGATGTGGTAAGCCTAACATTTAGAATTTAAGAGAGAAGTAAGAATAATAATAAAAGATAAATAACAAAAGAAGATAATAAAAAACAAAAAAAAAAAGAAGTGAGGGAGAGAGAGATAATTAAGAAAAACAGTAAATTAGAGTTAAGAAAATTAAGGGAAGAGAGGGGAGAGAGAGAGAGAGAGAGAGAGAGAGAGAGAGAGAGAGAGAGAGAGAGAGAGAGAGAGAGAGAGAGAGAGAGAGAGAGAGAGAGAGAGAAAGAAAGAAAGAGAGAGAGAGAGAGAGAGAGAGAGAGAGAGAGAGAGAGAGAGAGAGAGAGAGAGAGAGAGAGAGAGAGAGAGAGAGAGAGAGAGAGAGAGAATTAAGAAAATGGAAGAAGAGAGAAGCTTGACACTGTTACAAAACTCTTAGGAGGCTCCAGAGAAGAAACCAAAGAGAAAAGAAGGAAATACTCGAAGGAAAGAGGGAGAAATGGAATCTTCATAAACAAGTCAGAGGTTAAGAAAATGGAGGAAGGAATAAGAGAGAGAATTGGAGGAGTAAGTCATATATATTCATATGTGACTATGTGTGCGTGTGTTTGTGTGTCTGTGTTTGTGTGTGTGTTTGTGTATGTGTATGTGTGTGTGTT
>NC_091582.1:28858627-28864362 GCF_042767895.1 Penaeus vannamei | reverse complement strand
CTCCATCTCTTCACCTGATGGAGATGTCTCTCTCTCTATCTTCTTCTTCTTCTTCTTCTTCTTCTTCTTCTCTTCTTCGATTTTTCATCATTTTTACTTATTTATTTACTTTTTTTGTCTTCTCTCTTTCTATTCTTCGTTTTCTCGATGTTTTCGTATTATTCACATGTTTTTTGTTTGTTTGTTTGTTTGTTTGTTTGTTTTGCTTTTTTGTGTGTGTGTGTTCATGTCTCTAGTTATTTCCGTATATATGATGATATCTTTTATGTTGCTGTTACTTTTTTTTAAATTGGGGATGTGTCTTGATAACGAGATTACGTCTACAGTTGATACACATATGTGTATAAATTCCTTGTCTAGGATAAAAGTACTGAGAATGTAAGACATATCCATCATTATCTACCTATGTTTATATATGTATCTATATATCCATATATATGTCCATCTTTAACTATATCTAAAAGTATCTGTCCATTTGCTCATTTTTTATCTAGTTGTCTATATCTCTTTCTTGCTCTTTATCTGTCTCTCTATCTATTTATCTATCCACACACACACACACACAAACACACACAACGCACATACGCATGCACACACAGCTAAATTCGACGATTTCTCTTTTTTAAAGAACAGTTTGAGCTATCAGTGAACAGTCAACAGTATTCAAGAGCATAGATTAAAAGTGTAGCTGATAAAGAGTTAACTGACATGGAGGACATGAAGCCTTCTGAACACTGGAAATGAGTTGCCTGCATCATCATGATTTGCGCCGAGGATCAGAATGCCGACATTACGACTGCTGTTCAATGCTCTGTGAACACCGGAAAGATGCTAAGACGCGTCCAGTGCATCATGAAGGCCAAGTTTCCCCTTAAAGTGTAACGAGTGGTGGGTTTGTCTACAGTGACATCAGGCAGCCCCACATTTGTTAGGAGGGACTTAGGCTCATTCCAGAAGGTAATTTAATGATGCTGAAGATTGGAGAGAGATGCTGCAGGATTTATCTCCCTGTCATTTCTCCGGGAAGCATTAGAATGGATGTCGGAAAATTCTATTGACTTCTCTCTTTCAGCCTCTTTAGCTTCCGTTGTTGGACAAAGACTATTCCACGTCATCATATCTCCAGTCTTTTGATATGAATGCTTTATCAAAACAGCCTTAACGTTCTGTCTCCAGTTATCTGACATGAATGCTTTATTAAAACGGCCTTAACGTTCTGTCTCCAGTCTTTTGATATGAATGCTTTATTAATTAAAATAGCTTTAACGTTCTGTCTCCAGTTATTTGATATGAATCCTTTATTAAAACGGTCTTAATGTTGTCCTTGACGTGAATCATCCACTGACTTCACTCAGCTCTAACTTCTGTCCTCCTAATTCCTCCGACTGAAATCCGCTGGATATTTCAAATTGCGCGGTTGAGGATGACACCAACGGCGCTTGCCTGGAACACCGAGGCCGAGGTGGAGGCCGAGGTGGAGGCCGAGGTGGAGGCCGAGGTGGAGGCCGAGGTCAAGGTGTTTCGGAGGTCAACACAAGGGCCCGGAGAGGAACGTTTCTCCTGCTGTAGGATTCGTCTTGAGGGAGTTGGAGGCTGAGAGCGGTTGCTTGTGTTATCGTTCAGGCATATTACAATTGGGTTTTGTTGCTGTTACTATTATTATGTTTTTTTTTTTTTTCCTTTTAATGCAAATTGTCAAATTTATCCCGAGTACGCTTTAAAAAGAGAAAAATAAGAAAAGAAAAAAGAATATACATACACACACACACACACAGATATATATATATATATATATATATATATATGTATATATATATATATATATATATATATATATATATATATATATATATATATATATATATATATGTATGTATATATATATATATATCATATATATATATATATATATATATATATATATATATATATATATATATATTATATATATATATATATGTATATATATATATTATATATATATATATATATTCATATATGTATTTGCATCATATGCATATATATATATGTGTGTGTGTGTGTGTGTGTGTATTTATATATATATATATATATATATATATATATATATATATATATATATATAAACATATAAACATGCATGCATGTCTTCATACAAGTACGTATACATATGCATCCACAAAGCCACATCCACCTCGCGACCCCGCAGCCAGACGCCCGCTGGCCGCCAGAGAGACCGCGCACAGAAATTACGAAGGAAGAGAGCGCCGGGCACAAAGTCTATGGCGAGTGGAATTTGATGGGTCATTTCTCACCAGTAACAAAAGTTTATGGGAGAAACTCGTAGAATTTTTGATGGCCGAAACGAGGGTCCCGGATCGCCCGCTGCCTCTGCCTCTGGAAAAAAGCAAAATATAGGCCAGTGAATGTAAGTGGGTGATTGTATTGAGAAATGATTGTGGTAATGATTCGAGTGATTTTGATGAGAGTAAGAGAAATTCTATCGGGAAAGGTATTTGTTTCATTCTGTAATGGTGAGTCTATAATGATAACATTGATGTTAATAGTGAGACATTAATATCGATTTAAATATTGTTATTATAATTATGATTATCATTATAATCATCACCAGCGTTATCGATCTTACTACTGCTACCATTATTGTTATTGTTATTATTGTTGTTATTGTTATCATTGTCATTATTAATATATCATTATCATCATTAATATTATCATTATTATCATTATCATAATTAGTATTATTGGTATTACTACCATTATTATCATAATCACTAACATTCTTATCATTATCATTCTTATTATTATTACAATTATTTTTATCAGCATTATCCTTGGATCTTATTTTGAAAGTCATCACTAGTATGATGCTGATAATCATAATGAAACGCAATGTGTCGACTCAGATCAAAATTTCCAACTCCTAGTAGATCTATTCATGTCTATCATCCTTCTTTCCTCCATGTCTGATAAATTCCCGCCACAATTTAGAAAATCATCGTAAAATGTCGTCCAGTAGTTATGCTTTAAAGTCCAGTCGTCAAAGTGAACGAACAGTAATACCCGCAACCATGAAACATATATAATTTTTTTCGTTCTTATTTTTACGGTCAGTCTCTACATTCGTCGTAATGTTTAAAGAGTGTGCCTTCATTTCTTCCCATTTTCTCTTCTTTTTAGTTTGTTTTTCGAGTATTTTTGCCTTTCGATTGAATTACGTTATTTTTCTTTGGTTTCACCTTGTTCGGCCGACTGAGCAGCTGTGAGGGCGCCATCTGCGAGAAAAGACGAAAAACATTAACAAAATAGGACTTGAAATGTAGGCATATATTTCCAATAAACTGTGTCGGATGTATGTCTCAGGCTTTGTTGGTGGATGTCGATACATTTCGTCACACATTCATGCCGACTTCTCCGTTGTATGCATTTACATGTTAGAATATCACAGTTGTCCGTTATGGTAGATGAGTAAATCAATGAGATTCAAATGTCGTCGAAAGTTTCTGCACATTTTATCCAATTTCTCTGCGTGTTTGCGAGCCTTTTTCAATTTGAAAACTTTTTTCCGTATGTCATAAAACCCACGCATAGTCTACGATAATCTCCCAGAATATTCTAACAAATTAATATATATGCTAACAAGAAACGGTATTACGTTAGGGAGCCGTGCAATATTCTACTAAAAAATACTAGTATACTGTAATTGAATATTGACAGTTACATACTGTGCGTCTGTCAATGCGTTTTCTTTTCTGGTGTTCATGTGTGATTTTGTTGATATGTGTGTGCTTGTGTGTGTGTGTGTGTGTGTGTGTGTGTCTGTGTGTGTGTGTGTGTGTGTGTGTGTGTGTGTGTGTGTGTGTTTTGAGTAGTCGCAGGCATCTACATGCAGTTCAAATTCAAGTACGAACATTCACATATGTAAGGAATATCGAGTAAGATAGAAAAAGAGCGAGAAACACACACACACACACACACACACACACACACACACACACACACACACACACACACACACACACACACACACACACACACACACACACACGCACACACATACACACACACACACACACACACACACACACACACACACACACACACACACACACACACACACACACACACACACACACACACACACACACACACACACACACACACACACACACAAATTCACACACCCCAAAACACAGACACACATACACCCCTCTCCCTATCCCTCCTCCCACCCAAACACACACGCCCGCACGCCCACGCCCCAGCTCCACCAAAGACAGGAAATCAGATTCTCGTATTAGAATCCGGAGATGGAGAGACAGACAGCCTCGAGGCGAGCGACCCTCACTGTCTCACTCGCCTCGGAGAAGTGTAGCCATTGTGTCGCTGATTCGAACTTTACGCTGATTCGAGGACAGGATTCGGTACCTCGCTCGCGCCTCCTTCCTGCTTCGCTCTGTGTGTGTGGGGCCGGGAGGGGGGGGGGGGTTGTGTGTGTGGGGGGAGGGGGCTGTGTGGGGGAGGGGGTTGTGTGTGTGGGGGGGGGGCTGTATGTGTGTGTGTGTGTTTGTCATCCTCTCTTCCTTCCTTTTTCCTCCTCCTCTTCCCTCCTCTTCCTCCTCTTCCATCTCCTACTCTTCTTCTTCTTCAAACTCGTCATCTCTTCCTAGTTCTCCTTCTCCTCCTCCTCCCTCCTCCTCTTCCTTTTTCCCTCCTCCTCTTCCTCCTCATCCTCTCCTCCCTCCATATCCTCCTCATCCTCCTTATCCTCCTCCCCCTTCTCCAAATCCTCCTCCTCCTCCTCCTCTTCCTCTTCCTCCTCCATATCCTCCTCCTCCTCCTCCTTATCCTCCTCCTCCTTTTCCTCCCCATCTTCCTCCCCCTCCTCCTCCTCCCTCCCTCCCTCAGGTCGTCAGGCAGCGTAATATTGTCTGATTATTCATCTTGAGGGAAATCAGAAAGTTTCTGTAAATAGTGCAATATTTGCTTGAATTTATTGTTTTAATATTCTTGTTTTTTCTTTTTTTTTTTTGGGGGGGTGGGGGTTCTTTTTAACATTTGTTTCTTTATTGTTCTAATATTTTCAATGCGAAATTGACAGTTATGAACTTGCGGGAGAAAGAAAGAGAGAAGTGGGGGGAGGGGGGGAGTGAGAGAGAGAGAGAGGGGGGGGGAGGTTGGAAGAAGAAAGAAAGAGAAGAAAAAGAGAGAAAGAATGCGAGGTAGACAGACAGACAGACACACACGCACAAACACACAAACAAACACACACACAGACAGGCAGATATGCAGATAAACAAACAGACAAGGAGACAGACAGACAGACGGAGAGGGAAGCCAGTATAATAATAAGGATAATCAATGGGTCACGTGACACAGCAGCCAGACCGCGTCCCCGGATCCGAATTCTGAGATTTAGAAAGGATGTTATCTCAGTCACTTCCTGAATTCTCGTGGAGGATGTTGGCTTCATTCGGTTTCCTTTCTTTACTTATTAATTTAATCATTTCTTTTTCTTTCTTTTCAATGGTGGATGTTGAGACGGCAAAATAGAAAAAAAAAGATTTTTTTTCACTTACTGTCTCTGTTTCTCTCTCTCTCTCTCTCTCTCTCTCTCTCTCTCTCTCTGTCTCTCTCTCTCTCTGTCTCTCTCTCTCTCTCTGTCTCTCTCTCTCTCTGCTCTCTCTCTCTCTCTCTCTCTCTCTCTCTCTCTCTCTCTCTCTCTCTCTCTCTCTCTC
>NC_091582.1:28843627-28846127 GCF_042767895.1 Penaeus vannamei | reverse complement strand
TCTTTTTCCCCTCTATCTATGCATTTTAATTATTTGTTTATCTATCTCTGCTTTCTCCAGTTACATTTATTATTTTTGTATCTCCTGCGTCTCAGTTATTCTGTTATTCTGTTCACAATTCGTACTTTGTCTAAGGCTATTTCTATCATCCTATTTATATCTCCTACCTTGTCTGTTGCCAATTACTCCTCTCCCTGCTAATATCTTATTTATCTTTTTCTGTCTCCTCGTAATCTTCATCTCTTCCTTTCTATCTTTTCTTCGTTTTTTCTCTTCTCTTTCTATTTCTTTCCATATTTCACTTCCCTTCTTTCTATTCATTTATTTAACACCTTTCCTCTTGCTATCTAATATTTTCCTCTTCTTCTTTCACTTCTCTCATATTTATTTCTACTTCTTATTATCATTATTCTTATTCTTATAATTATCCTCATCTTTGTTGTTGTTATTATTACCATTATTATCATGATTAGCATCATCCTTATTATCAACACTGTCATTATCATTAGTAATACAAACATTATTTATTATTGTTATTGATTTCATTATCATTATTATTATCGTCATTATCATTATTGCTGTTGTTGTTTCATCATTATCATTATCATCATCAATATCACTATTATTATTGTTATTAATGTTATTATAATCACAATTAGTATTATTGTTATTGATTTTTTATCACTAGTGTTATCATTTTTATCATAAACGTTATTATCTTCATCATTATCATCATTATCATTATAAATATTATCATACTAATATACATACTAATCCTATTACCTCCTTCGCAAGTAAGTTTAAGCTTTCTTCAGAGGATGCTTGACAACAAACTTTACAACAAGCTTGCATCTGTTTCTGTAAGGCTATGTGGATGAGGAGCCCGAGGAGGCCACCCGTGAGGCGGAGGACTCAGGCTTCGGGCCAAGGGAGCGAGGCCCCGGCCGTTCCTCGCGAAGGGGGCGATGGGACCTAGCAGAAGGCTCGGAACCAACACGAAATCAAAAGCAGAATTGTCACCGGAGATGTAGGCCAACCAGGAGCGTGACCAATATGAAGATGATACATAAAGATAATACAAAATTCCTGAAATAAACTACAGAAATGAACAATGTGCAGAAGGCACCAAAATAAGATTATAGTACGTAAAAATGACAAGTGACAGAAGGGCTTATGAATAACCCAAAAGATATGCCAGAGGGGCTTACGAATTACTATGAGTAAAGTAAAATATATGCGGCTAACGAAAGATTTCAGTGGAACTTCAATACAATATATATACAACAGATGTAAATAAACACAATATACATGTCAAATAGGCCAGCATAAAACAGAAGTAAAAAAGGATAAAAATCAGGATGGCAGAGGGAAGCGCTCGATTCGTCCTGTGGACTACCGAAGGATGTTGTATAGGATAGGGATAGGATGGGGACAGGTGAGGATAGAATTCAAAGGTGGGACAGACGGGGAAAAAGGGCGGTAAAGGGAGGAATGAGAGTAGAAGTAGAGGGAAGGGTATGGTCTGTGGGGGGAGGAGAGATTAAAAAGCCTTACGTAGCCGATTTCGTTATCAGTACTACCAAACACAATTTGGCTTAGTCATTTTTAAGTCTTGTATCTAATTAAATGATCAAACAATCCTTAACGACAATTGAATTAAACGAATGACGCAGTATGCCGTAGCAATCACTGACTCCGTTTTCTTTTATCGGTGTTTTCTTTGATTTCGTTTTCTTTGATTCCATTTTCTTTGATTTCGTTTTCTTTGATTCCATTTTCTTTGATTTCGTTTTCTTTGATTCCATTTTCTTTGATTTCGTTTTCTTTCATTTGATTTTTTTTCTGTGTGCCGTTTTCTTTGTCTATAATTTCGTCTTCTTTTCTCTCGTTCTATATTTGTCTGTAATTTTTGTTCAGCTACATTCTTTGATAATCTTTATTCTTTATTTTTGTATTTTTTATTTCTTTTATTTCTTTATATATTCATTTATTTATTCTTTTATTTATCTATCTATTTTATCTTTTCTTAGTTTTTCGTTGTTCTCATTGGAGCTTTTCACTACCCCCCCCCCCCCCGCAACTGGATCCCGTAGGAAGGGGGTCTTAAATGACGGTTAATTATGCTAGATTTTAAATATTCTTGTATAGCAAAAGTAAATATTTCTTTAAGTTCAAATAAGCGGATTTTTTTTCTTATAACGTATTTATTCTTGCCAACTAATCCTTTTCTTTATTCTCTTCAACTCACCATTTCTTTCATCTTGAATTATCCTTTTTGTAATCCAAAAGTGTGATTTATATGGTTTGTTTTTTTCTGGATTTCCCGTCTTTTAAATAGTATCTTTTCCAGCATTCGTTTTATCATATTTTAATTTCTCGGACTGTTCATTTTCATTTACTTATATTTTCACTTTCACTTATGTCTCTATCTATTTGTTTCTCTATCTGTCTTTTTTTTTCCTTTTTGTCTCTCTTACATTCTCTGTCTCTCTCTAACTAT
>NC_091582.1:28816127-28821127 GCF_042767895.1 Penaeus vannamei | reverse complement strand
CGAAGAAGTTAGAGTGAATGTACACACGCGGAGGGAAGCGAGGGGAGGGAGGAGGGTGAGGGGAGGGAAGCGAGGGGACGGAGGAGGGTGAGGGGAGGGAAGCGAGGGGACGGAGGAGGGTGAGGGAGGGAGGAGAGTGAGGGAAAGGAGGGAAGCGAGGAGAAGGGGAAGGGTGAGGGATGGAGGTGGGTGAGGGGAGTGAGGGAAGGAGGAAAGGAGGGGAAGAAGAAGGGGAAGGGGGAGGGGAGGGAGGGAAGCGAGGGGAAGGAGGAAGGGGAGCGGAGGGAGGGGGGTAAGGGAGAGGGGAGACAAGGGAGGGAAAGGCGGAGGAAGGGAGATAAGCCGAGACTTTAAACACTTTATGAAGCTCAACAGTTGCGAGAGGGAGAAAGGGGGAAGAGGGGGAGAAGCAGAAGTAGAAAGGGGGAATGGAGGAGAAACGAAGAAAGGAGGTTACTGAGGGGAAGACGTTGACTGATATACTGTAGACAAAAATAACAGTTGGGAGAGAGGAGAGAGAGAGGGAGAAAGACAAACGAGAAGAGAAAAGAGAGAGAGAGAGAGAGAGAGAGAGAGAGAGAGATGAGGGGGGAATAGAGAGAGAGAGAAAGGGAGAGAGAGAGAGAGAGAGAGAGAGAGAGAGAGAGAGAGAGAGAGAGAGAGAGAGAGAGAGAGAGAGAGAGAGAGAGAGAGAGAGAGAGAAACAAAGACAGACAAAGAAGAGAGAGAGAGAGAGAGAGAGAGAGAGAGAGAGAGAGAGAGAGAGAGAGAGAGAGAGAGAGAGAGAGAGAGAGAGATACAAAGACAGAGAGAGAGAGAGAGAGAGAGAGAGAGAGAGAGAGAGAGAGAGAGAGAGAGAGAGAGAGAGAGAGAGAGAGAGAGAGAGAGAGAGAGAGAGAGAGAGAGAGAGAGAGGCAGAGAAAGAGTGAAACTGCTAGACAGAAGGGTAAAAGAAACAGGAAGAGAGGTGAGGGAAGTAGATACTTAAAACTAAAATCATAATCAAAATGATCATGATAATGATAACGATAGCAACATCAAAATTAGTAATGGTAATTGCAAAAGTGATTCATAACATTAATGAAAAAGGTAATTATGATAACTATGATCATAATGATGATGGTAATGACATAAATAATAATGATAATCATAATAACAATATCAAACGTAGGGAAAATAATAGTGATATTAAGAATGATAATAACAGAAAGGATAACAAAAATGCTAAAGACAATGATAATGATAACAAGTAATAATAACAATAACAATTATAACAAAAAGAAAAGCTATGAAAATCATGATAGTAATAATGCTATGATAATAACAATGTTGATGGTGATGATAATAATAATGATAATAATTCTAATAATAATAATAACAATAATGATAATAATGATAATGATAATAGTAATAATAATAGTAATGATAATGATAATAACAATAATCATAATGATAATAGAAATAATAATCATAATGACCATAATAATGATAACAAAAATAATAGTGATACTACATTCAATGAAAATAATAACAATGATAGTGATATGAAAACATAATGATAACAAATGATAATAATAACAATAAGGATAATCATGGTAATAGTAAAGATAACAATGATAGTAGTGATAATGAGATATCAACAATGAAAGCAAGGATAATAATAATGATAATTATAATAGCATTAAGGATGATCACAATAAGAATATTAATATTGATGATAACAATAACACTGATAATGATGATGATAGGTAATAATCATCATAATAGGTGGTGATATTGATAATGATAACAATGATGATAATAGCAAAGATAATGATGATGATAATAATAACAATGATAATAATAATTATGATAATGATGATAATAGCGATAATAACAATGATACTAATAATAATTACAATGATGATAATAGTGATAGTAATGGCAATGATAATGATGAAAATAACAATGGTAGTGATGATAATGATAACAGTGAAAAGGATACTAACCGTAAAAAGTGTGATAATGATAATAATAGTGATAAATAATGATAACAATAGTATTAGTGATAATATTGATAATAAAGATACTGTAGAGAGGGTGAGAACAATAGCGATTATGTTAGTAGTGCTAATAAAGATGATATAGTAATGATGATAATAATGAGGATAATAACAATAGCATGATAAGGAAGATAACGGTAACAACGCAATCATAATAATAAGAGTAGTAATGATAACGATGATTATGATAACAATAATGACAATGATATTAATGATGATAATAATTACAATAAGTATTATTGTTATCTTTAATATTATTATCAGCATTATAATATGAATGATGATAATAATGATAATAACAATAACAAGTGATAATAATAACCATAATGATAATGATAATAATAGCAATGGTAATGATAAGAATACTGATGGTGACAATAGCAATAATGATAATGATGATAGTAATCACAATAATGATAATGATAACAATAATGATGACAATGACAACAATGATAGTGATGATAAAACTTTTATCACTAAAATTATTATAGTATATTTAGAATGCTGCTGCTGACAGTATTGATGATAACGAACAACAACAACAACAATAATAATAATGATAATAATAACTAATAATAATAACAATAATAATAATAATAATGATAATGATAATGATGGTAATGATGATAACAATAATAATAATAATAATAATAATAATAATAATAATAATAACGAAAATAATAACAATAATAGTAATAAGAATAATGATAAGACTAGTAATAATAGTAACAATAATAATAATAGTTATAATAACAACAGTGATAACCATTACAACAACGGTAATGATAATGATTACTTAAACAATAACAATAATGAAAATAATAGTGATTATCATCATCATAAGAGTACTACCAATGATGATTAAGATAATAATGATAATAATGATATGATAATGATAATGATGTTAATAGTGACTCTAATGATGATGATAATGAAATCAAAAATAACAAAATACGAAACAAGAAAATTGTTAATTAAGAGATTAATAAAAAAAAATCTAAAAATAAGAGGCATAATGAAGATAACAAGAGGACGGGAGCAAATACATGATGAAAGGGAAATTAGAGGAACGAAAGAGGGGGAGAGGGGGAGAGAAGAAGCGTAAATCTGAAGGGATAAAGAAGAGAAGAGAGAGATTTAGGGTCAGGCGGAGGAGCGAAAGAGGGAAGAGAAGGGGAGAGGGAGAGAAAGAGATTTATGGAGACAGAAATTGATAGACAGGGGGGAGCAAAGGGAAAGAGGTGGGGAGAGAGAGAGAGAGAGAGAGAGAGAGAGAGAGAGAGAGAGAGAGAGAGAGAGAGAGAGAGAGAGAGAGAGAGAGAGAGACAGACAGACAGACAGACAGATAGACAGACAGACAGACAGTCTTAGGACAAATAAACAGACTTAGGGAAAGACAATGAAAGAGGGAGACAGCGACAGACAGGCAAACGAAGTGGAAAAAAAGAGAAAAGAAAAAATATATATAGCCAGAAAAAAAAGAATCCATATCACATATAAAAATAAAGCACGAAAAATGTAATAAAAATCAAAAGAAAAAGCGTTGCGTTATTGCTAATTACAGCAACACCGAAAAAAACACTATATTTATATCCATAATCAAGACAGAGAGGTATGAACGGTTTTGCTTCTAAAATAAGAATTAAGGGAGGAGAGAGAGAAAAAAAATGAATGAGAGAGGGAGGGAGGGAGAGGAGAGAGAGTGGGAGGGTAGAGGGAAAGAGAGAGGGAGCAGGAGAAGAGAGAGAGGGAAGGAGGGAGGGTGAGTGGGGAGTCAGTTAAAGAGAGAGAGAAAAAAAGAGAGATATAAACTGAGAGAGAGGGGTAGAGGTAAAGAAAGAGGGGAGGGTAAGAAGGTAAGGAGAAAGAGAGAGAGAGAGAAAGTGCAAAAAATAGAGTGAAAGAGAAGGCAAGAGAGAAAAAGAGAAAGAGAGAAAGAGAAGGTAAGAGACATAGAGAAAGAGAACGTAAGAAAGAGAGAGATAGAGAGAGAATAGAAGCTGAAGATTAATGTTAATTATAGCGCAAGGAACCAATGAGATGGAAGGTAATTGACAAGATTATGAGGGTCCTTTGAACGGTAAGAAGCCAAAGGGGGAATAAAGCTGTGATTAAGAGGAACTGCCGATAAGACCGAGTACGAACGGGGGAGAGAAAGGGGAACAAACGAAGAATGGAAACGGAATTAAATGAAAGTAAATAAAAATTTGATTAAAGTTAAATTGAATTAAGGGAAATTAAAGCAAGGGAAATCAGATTAATTAGATGAAAGTGGAAGCATTAGATGAAAGCAAGAAATAAGGTAAAATAAATGTAGATAAGTAATTAAAAGCAGTACATAAACCATGATTAAAATAAGAGAAAAAAAAGAGAGCATAGGGGAATCACTTAAAAATAAATGAATAAAAAGGAGAGAGAGAAAAGAAAATGATAATGTAATTAAACAGATAAACAGGGTGAGTAACATAATGAAAAATAGTGTAATGGTAATAATAATCAAAAATAGAAAGAGGAAACTAAGAGAAATTTCAAATGTTTCCTAAAATAAAATCGAAGACAAGGATAGAATAGCAAATAAAGCAGATAAACAGAGAAGAGGCGAAAATGGAGAAGAAAGAGGAGAGAGGATAAAGAGAGAGGGGTGAGAGAGGGAGAAGAAACATACAGGAAGACAGATAGAAAAACAGAGGTAATGATGATAAAAAATAGTAAAAGAGAATAGAAAATGGAAAGTAGGGAATGAGAGATAGGGAACAAAGAGAAAGAGAGACCAAAAGAGAGAGAGAGAGAGAGAAACAGCAAACTGACAAAGAGGAGAGAAAAAAAAGAAGAGGGAGAGAGAGAAGAATAAAAAATGGATATAGTGGAGTGGAAAAAGAAAAGAATAGCTCTTGAGAAAGATTAGAACACAAGAAATTAGAAAAGAGAAAAGAAAAATAACAAAAAGAAGAAAGTCAT
>NC_091582.1:28808627-28811127 GCF_042767895.1 Penaeus vannamei | reverse complement strand
GAGAAGAGAGGGAGAGGAGGGAGAGAGGGAGAGGAGGAAGGGAGAGGGGGAGAGGAGGAGGGGGAGAAGGGGAGAGGAGAAGAGGAGGGAGAGGGGGAGAGAGGGGAGAGGAGAGGGGGAGAGAAGGGAGAGGAGGAGGGGGAGAGGGGGAGAGGAGGCAGAGGAGAGAGGAAGAGGGAGAGGGGAAGAGGAAGAGGGGGAGGGGGAGAGGAGGAGGGAGAGGGGGAGAGGAGGAGGGAGAGGAGAGGAGAGAGAGGAGGAGAGGGGGAGGGGAGAGGGAGGAGAGGAGGAGGGGAGAAGGGAGAGGAGGGAGGGGAGAGGGGGAGAGGAGAGGAGGGGAGAGGGGGAGAGGGAGGAAGAGAGGGAGAGGGGGAGAGGAGAGGGGAAAGGAAGGGAGAGAAGAGAGGGAGAGGAGGGAGAGAGGGAGAGGGGAGAGGAGGAGAGGAGAAGGGGAGAAGGGAGAGGAAGAGGAGGAGGGGGAGAAGGGAGAGGGGAGGAGAGAGGAGAGGGGAGAGGGGAGGGGAGAGGGGAGGAGGAGGAAGAGAGAGGGAGAGAGGGAGGGGGAAGAGAAGGGGGAGGGGAGAGGGAGGAAGAGAGAGAGAGGGAGAGGAGAGAGGGAGGAGGAGAGGGGGAGAGTGAGGAGGGGAGAAGGGAGAGGAGGGAGGAGAGGGGGAGGAGAGGGGAGAGGAGGGGAAGAGAAGGGGGAGAGGGGAGAGGAGGAAGAGAGAGAGGGAGAGAGGAGGAGAGGAGGAGGAGAGGGGGAGGGAGGAGGGGAGAAGGGAGGGAGGGAGGAGAGGGGAGGAGAGGGGGAGAGAGGGGAAGGAGGAAGGGGAGAGGGAGAGAGGAAGAGAGAGAGGGAGAGGAGGGAGAGGAGGGGAGGAGGGGAACAAGGGAGGAGGGGAGAAGGGGAGAGGTAGGGAGGAGGAGGGGAGGGAGAGGGGGAGAGAGGAGGAGGGAGAGGTGGAGAGGAGGAGAGAAGGGGGAGAGGGAGAGGAGAAAGAGAGAGAGAGGGAGAGGAGGAAGAGAGGGAGAGGGGAGAGAGAGGGGAAAGGAAGGAGAGAAGAGAGGGAGAGGGGGAGAGGAGGAGAGGAGGGAAGAGGGAGAGGGAGGAGAGGAGGAGAGGGGAGAGGAGGAGAGGGGGGAGGGGCGTTCCTCCGATCGCATATGGTTCAGAGATTCGGAAGAAGAATTCGGAAAATCTGCAAGGGATTCCTGAAAGTTTTTTAGGGGATGGGGGGAGAGGGGGAGGTGGGGGGAGGGAGGTGGAAGGAAGGAAGAAAAGAAGAGAGAAGAGAGGAGGAGAGAAGAAGAGGGAGACGAAAGAATGGGAAGAGAAGGGAGGGGGACGGATGTGGGGGAGGGAGAAGTGGTAGAGGAAGAAAGGAAAGAAGAAGAGAAAGAATGGGGAGAGAGGAAATAGGAGAGAGGAAAAAAATGAAGATAAGAGAAAGAAAGAGGAAAAGCGAAAGGTGAAAGATGGGTAGAAAGGGGAAAGAAAAGAAGGAAGGAAAGCGAAGCGAGACGTGGGAGGAAGGAAGGAAACAAAAAAAAGAGAAAAGAGAAGAGAGGTAAGAGGGAGATAGAAAAGGGAAAGGGATAGGGCGAGGAAGGGGAGATAAGATAGAAAG
Source organism: Penaeus vannamei (assembly GCF_042767895.1). Lineage (NCBI taxonomy): Eukaryota > Metazoa > Arthropoda > Malacostraca > Decapoda > Penaeidae > Penaeus > Penaeus vannamei. Next base: position 28,809,499 of record NC_091582.1, on the reverse strand, counting down.
GGAAGGAAAGGTTAAGGATGGGAGAACAGAGGGAGGGAGAGATAATGGAAAAGAAGGAAGAAGAGAGAGAATGAGGGAGAAAGAAAAGTGGGAGAAGTAGAATGAATAAAATGAGGCAAAGAAAGAAAGCAAGATGAGAGACGCGAGTTGGAAAATGAACAAAATTGGAAGATGATATTGTGGAGGAAGAAAAAAATGTGAAAGAGGAAAAGAGGAAAAGAAAAATGATAAAAGGTAAAAAATGAAGAACAGAAGACGATGGTCGCAGGGACGAGAAGGACAAGAAAATGGGAAAAAATAGTAGGAAAGAAAGTGTAGAGAAAAGAGGAGAAAAGAGTTTTAAAAAAGTGGGAGAGAAGAGAAAGAGAGAAAGAGTAAGAGTGAAGAAAATCAGCGAGGAAAAAGCGGAGAGAGACGAGAATAAAGAGAAGAGAGTAAAGAAGAAAAAAAAAGAAGATTGAGGAAAAACGAAAAAGAAAGAGAAAGACTCAACTTCAGAACATGAAAGAAAAAGAAAGTATAGCGAATGAAGAACAAATATAAATAGAAATACAAACAACCAAACAACTGACAGCTTGAAGATAGCACCAAGAGAGGGAGAAAAAAGAACAGAGGGGGTGAAGGGGGTAAAGAAAGGGGTGAGAAGGGGGTAGAGAAAGGGGTATATCAAACTCTTGCATATTGGCGTCTCTCTCGAAGATCCAAGACAACTGCGGGAAAGAAAATTATCTTCCTAGTTGGTTCTGCGCTCTTGATTGATGATTGCTTAAGTGATATCGTAATTAATATTTTCATCCTTACTGTCATTATTATTGTTATTCCCATTCTATTTGCCATTATTGTTAGTATTGGAATTAGCAGCTGTAGTAGTA
>NC_091582.1:28801376-28803876 GCF_042767895.1 Penaeus vannamei | reverse complement strand
TCGTTATTCCCTTATGAGGCTCTCGTTGTGCCAGAATTCCTGTCACATGCGGCACAGTGCCTTATAGTGATGAGATCTCAGTGCCTGATGCTGTTAATGATAATTACAGTGATATTAACTGTAATGATAATAATAATAAGAAGAAGAAGAACAAAGATGATAATGAGAATGGGAATGGGAATGATAATAATAACAAAAATGATTATGATAGAAATAATAACAATCATGAAAATAATAATAATAACAATGATAATGACAATAATGATAATAATGAAAAAGATGCTAATAATAATGATAATAATAATAATAATAACAATACTACTACTAATAATAGCAATAATAATACTAAAAGTGATAATAATTTTAATAATGAGTGTTAATAATGATCATGATAATAAGAACAATAATATTAATAACGACAGTAATAATAATAACAAATTTAATTAACATAATAATATCAATAACAATAATCAATATCACTATTATCATTATCAATAATATTTTTATTGTTGATATTATTATGATGATAATTATCATAATCATAATAATAATACTGCTAATAAAAAACAATATCAATAACGATAATATTATTATGATTCATTATCATTAATAATAATAATATTATCATTATTGTTATTATTATTATTTTGTATTAATATCATTATCCTTATCATTAATATTATTAGTATTAGTATTATCATTATTATTATCATTGTCATTATTATCATTATCATCATGATCATTATTATCAATTTAATTATTTTCATTATGTTCATTATGATTATCCTCATCATCAGCATGATTCTTATCAATTTCATTATCATTATCATCATTACTATTGTTGTTATCATTAGCATCATTATCATCTTTATCATTATAATTGTTATTGGTGTTACTATTTCATTTATTATCATTATCATTATCATCATGTTATTACCATTATTACTATTAATTTTATTATCATTATCATTATTTTCATTACTTTGCATTCGTATTATTATCATTATCATTACAACTATCACTGTTATCATAATCATCATTACTATAATTATTATCATCATCATCATCAATACCATTATCACAATCATTATTATCGATATTATCATTATCATCATTGTAGTTATTAAAATCATCATTATTATTTTCACCATTGTAATTATCATCGTCGTCATTGTAATTACTGTCAACTATGTAGCAATAACATAATGATACTGATATTCATTATGAATATCGTTATATCTAGTATGATTACTAATATTGATAACTATAACAATGACAATATTTTTGTCAATGATAATGATAATAACATGTCTTAGATAAAGATGATAGTATCATTAGTTGTACTAGTAGCAAATGTATTTATAGTAATTGTAATAATGATGATAATAATAGTGCTAATAACAATTACAAGAAAGATATTGATGATAATGATAATAGCATCAACAGAAGCAATAGCAATAAGAATACTAATAAAAATAATAATAATAACAATATTGAGAACAATAATGATGATAATAATAATGATAAGGATAATAATAACAATAAAATTAATAATGATAATGATATAAACAATACTAATAAAAATAACAAGAGTAATAATAATAACAATAATGACTAATGATGATGATGATGATGATGATGATGATGATGATGATGATGATGATGATGATGATGATGATGATGATGATGATGATGATGATGATGATGATGATGAAGATGATGATGATGATGATGATGATGATAATGATAATAATAATGATAATAATAATGATGATAATGATAATAATAATGATAATAGAAATAACAATTACTATTATTATTGTCATTATCACTATTATTATTATTATTGTTATTATTATTATTGTTATTATTATTGTTATCATAATGATAGCAATATCATAATGGCAATAGTAATAACAATAATAATGATCGTAATAACAACAGAAGTATTAATGATAATGGTAACATAGATAATGATTTTATCATTGTTAATAATGATAATGATGATGATGATGATGATAATAATAATAATAATAATAATAATAATAATAATAATAATAATAATAATAATAATAATAATATAACAATAATGATTGCAATAATCACAATAATAATCATTATGATGATAATAACTATGATATTCAAAATAAAAATGACTATGATGATGATGATGATGATGGTGATGATGATTAAAATAACAAAAATAACAACAAATCATAATAACGTTAATAATAATAACAATGTCGATAATAATAACAACAATTATAATAATAATAATAATAATAATAATAATAATAATAATAACAATAATAATAATAATAATAACAATAACAATAATAATAATGATAATAATGATAATAATAATAATAATAATAATTATTATTATTATTATTATTATTATAATTATAATGATAATAATAATAATAATGATAATAATAATGATAATAACAACAACAATAATGATAATATAAATAATGAAAAGATCTTGCAGAATTTTACA
>NC_091582.1:28788876-28791376 GCF_042767895.1 Penaeus vannamei | reverse complement strand
ACAACCAGCGTTTCTAGTGAAATCATGTGATTAAAAGATCAGGTGACATGTTATGAGCTTGTCAAAAGCTTATCACAAACCTTCGCTATCAAAACAGTTTTGGGGGGAAATCATACTTTTTAAAAATCACATCTGAGTAACAACAGTTTGATATAATAAAAAAGAGAAATCGTGAGTCACCGTTCAAAAGATGATCCTCTACCAGCAACAGAAAACGGATCTTGGCTACGGCAGAATCGAGGTCACAGTGCTTTGACTTCCTCTTTCTAAACGTGTGTACAAACAACTGTGTTTCGAATAATACTCTTGGCATATTCCATTGGCAGAGTATATCTTTGGCAGATATGGAACAAAAAATCTATGATAATAATCGTAGTGGTATCAGGCCTGTACATTTTCCTGCTTGTCATTAAAACATGGGATATCGTGGTGATATCAACTGCATTTTTGTTAAATATCATGTGACCCTTTTCATGAAATCCTAACATCCAAAAATCCTTATCGTGGATAGATTTCGTGGATTATCCTAATGTATTGCAGAATATATTAATTTCTTGTATATCCTGTCCTAAAGAGATAAAAATGCTCTTTAGGATTCTATAGTGGTGCATAATATGCAAATTAACTTATTCAATCAAACTACTTTCACTTCACAAAATATAACAGCAGTCACATGCAGCTTCGAGAGAAAACAAACAAGAAGCATGTTATCAAATAACATTTCCATATTGCCTTCGCTTCCTTGGCAAGACTTTTTAATTCCTTGGGGTCGATTTCTTGAAGTGAATCGCCTTCTCCCCAGGTTTCTGCTCTTCGGATTCTTAGATAAAGTCTGGCTACTTCTATCACTACTATTCACTACGGTTTTGTGTATTAATGCTATGTTTTCTTGTATCTCTCTTCCTTCCCTTTTCTTTTCTTTTGGTTTCCAAAGGGGGGTAATTCTCTTTTTAAACTTTTCAGTGGTTCAAACTTGCGCACAAATCGATGCCACATGTAAATCACAGAGTAATTTCGAAATCACAATCTTAAGGGAACTCAGAGGTGATCCTTGAGGCCTCATCATATGGAAACGCGAGACAAGGAGCAAAATAAAGCACTTAATTATCCGTGTTCTTTTTCGTGTTTTTTTCACTTGTGCACCAAGCAAAAAAGAAAATGAGAATTCTCTGCGTGGAAGATCAGTCTACGAGAGCCAGGCAATGGTAACAAGCTTATTGCCGAGGGTACTTTTACATCAGGTCACAGTCCACTTGTGAGCGCAGGTGCACTCGCGGCCCGTGTTCGACCAGGTACAGGTACAGACGTCGGGCCAGGTCCTTCGGTGCACGGCGGCGCCGGCGAGCCCCTCCCGCCGAGGCGCCGCCGACGGGTTTCAGCGAAGCCTTGCGTCGCGCGAGAACGGGTCGGCGCTGCGGCCGTGAGCGGGCGCCCGCGACGACCCGCGGCCGAGGAGGTCGCGCTGCCGGCGAGAGACGAGAGGAGGCGCGGGAACGGCGGTGGCGAGACGGTTCGCTGCGGGCGTGAGGGCGCCGCCGCGTCCTGACGGTTCCTCTTCAGGAGTCCGGCGACGGGCAGGCCTCGCCGCATGCGCCGTCGCGGTAGCACGCGGACTCGTAGTGCTTGTTGAGGTACGACTTGAGGGCGAAGGACTTGTTGCAGCGCTTGCACCGGAAGTTCTTGAGCTGGGAGTGCGTCTGCATGTGCGCGCGCAGGTTGGATCGGTCGGCGAAGGACTTGCCGCAGTGCGCGCAGCCGAAGGGCTTCTCGCCCGTGTGCGAGCGCATGTGGCCCTGCAGGAGCCAGGGGCGCGAGAAGGCCTTGCCGCACACGCCGCAGCGGTGCGTCAGGTTATGCGTCAGCACGTGCATGGCGAGCGCCGGCATGCTGACGTAGGCCTTGCCGCACACGTGGCAGCGGCGCGCGTTGCCGGAGTCCAGGTCGCGGTGCGTCTGCTTGTGGCGCGACAGGTTCGACGACGTCGCGTAGTGCTTGCCGCACTCCGAGCACGTGTAGCGCGGCTTGTGGCGCCCGAAACGCACGCCCTCGCCGCGCGCGCCCGCCCGCACGCGCGACCGCCCGTCGTCCAGCCCCAGCGAGCAGGGCGGCGCCACGTTCTCCGCGTCGCTGCTGCCCGCGGGCGAGGGTGTGGGCGTGGCCGTGAGGCTGGCCTCGCTGTCCTCGAAGGCCGCCTCGCCGCCCTCGCACGGCGCCGCCTCCGGGTAGCTGACGCTCGCCGCCTCCGCCGAGTCGCACGACGACGCGGGCGTGGGCGGCTGGTACGTGTAGGCGGGCGCCGAACGGGCCAGCTCCAGCAGGTCGTGGGCGGCCTCCGTCTCCTCGACCGGCCTGAGGTGCAGGGGCGTGAAGGTGTGGGTGGACTGATGGGCGGTGGTGAGCTGCGTCGAGGGGGAGAGCCCGGGTGGGTGGCAGGTGGGCTGAGCAGAGGCGAGGCAGGTGGGCTGGCTGGTGGGCAGACACGCCTGCGGTAGACAGGTGG
>NC_091582.1:28757034-28758376 GCF_042767895.1 Penaeus vannamei | reverse complement strand
ATGGTAAGAGGATACTGATAATAGTAGTGATAGGAGTAAGGGATAATGATAGGATATTGATTAGAACAGTGATAAGAGCAAAGAAATGATGAGGATAGGGTACTGTTAATGATAACAGCAGAGATAATGGCAAGGGATGATAATAGGATACTGATAACAGAAATGATAAGAGTAAGGGGTGATAGGATGCTAAAAAAAGCAAGCGATAAGGGCAATTAGAACAACAACGATACCAACAATGATTATCATCATTTCATTATCATTTGTATCAGATTATTCTTTTTTTATCTCATACCCAATTTTTTTTCTCTCTCCAAGCCTACTCGTTCGTTCCACTGGCCATCCTCATTAAAAATTCCCTTATCGCTGGAGTGATAAACAAGGCCGGAAATTCACAGATAAAATCATCCATTTTCTGTCAAAAAAATATGCTTTGCTGTTATGGGATTCTGCTGTGGGGTGATTAGCATAAGGAAAAACACATTAGCGAAGGCAATTTTCGTTTTTCTTTTGGCGTCAGTTAAGAAATAAAAAGGTAAATGAATAAATAAATAAATAGATAATAAAACTTATTGTGAATATGGGCGTTAACTTATTCACGAGGCCAAAATCGATATGGATTGGTTTGACTTTTGAACTGCGTGAGTTATAATGCAATCTGTCCAAATGTATATGGATTTATAGATACACAAGCTCACTCGTATTCTTTCGCATGGATATGCTTATACGTATATACAGTCCCTATACATTCACCAATATATATACAACACATCCGCAAGTGAACATACACGTACATACACAGATATGCACACATTCGCACGCGCGCGCTACAGTCAGAGGTATACGGACAAACAAACACTTTTTAATATACACAAATAAAGACTTTTCGTTTAAAAAAAATACAAGCGCATTCGTTGTATGTTAATGCTTAGGAATGCAAATCCAAATCTTTTATCTTGATTAGACGCAAGACGCTTTTATATATTCTTTCTTTGTCCTTCAAAACTAGTTTCATTAAGCTCTCTGCATCCTCTCTATTCGGTGTATGAAAGTATCTATATGTATGAATATATGTATATGTGTAGATAGATAGATAGATAGATAGATAGATAGATAGATAGATAGACAGATAAGTAGGTAGATAGATATAGATAGATGGATAGATATACACCTTTCTATCAATCTGTCTGTCTGTCTATCTGTCAGTCTACCTACCTACCTATCCTTCTCTCTCTCTCTCTATCTATATATCTATTCTCCCTTCACCCTCTCTCAACCAGGGAGCTCTTGTTAAGTTCTAAGTTTTGGTAGACTTTGGGCCGTAGACTTCGGGCAGACGTTC
>NC_091582.1:28719534-28722034 GCF_042767895.1 Penaeus vannamei | reverse complement strand
AACAATGGACCAACCAGTTTGTATAAACATGCTTTTATTTCCTTTTATTTCCATATGTCCTTATACGGCGCTCGTACATTATATGTCTAGCACATATTACATGCTTGTTCTATATCAGAACAGAATTGTTGGCATGTTAACATTACAAAGTGAAATGTAAAAAAAAAACTGTGATGATATTTCAATCGGAATCGGACGGAGAGTGAAAACGGGTAAGTTCTTTTCATAATCACTGACTGTTGCTGCCGTTGTTGTTGTTCTTTTATATCATTATTGCTATATTTATTAACGTTATTATTTCATCACTGTTATCACAAGCATTATTATTATTATTATTATCAATATTATTATCGACATTTCCATTATTGTTATCACTATCATTATCATTATTATTATTGCTATTATTAGTATTAGCACTGTTGTTGTTGCTGTTGTCAATACTACTGTTGTTATCATTTAGTAATCATTTCTATTATTCCCACACTCACTAATATCCCTATTACGTTTATCATTCTCATTACTATTAGCATACGGCCGGTTTGTTAAAATTGTGCGAGGCCCGATCCTATGAATATTAATATATACGGACATGTATATATACAGAGATAAATTCATACATGTCTATCTGTCAGATACATTTATCTCTCTATCTATACGATAGATATGCATGTCTAGACAGATAGATATGCATCCATTTCAGTGTATAATCATGTCTTACAGCCGCTTTGTTAAAACTGTGCTAGACCCGACCCGATGAAATGCAGAAACAGGCAGAAATAGGCATATCTGTTTACATATCTGATAGATATACATTTAACCATCTATTTGCCGGGTTGATATACATGTCTAGACTGATGAATATTGCATTTATTTCTTTATTTATACATGTTAAGTATGCGAATAATATTTGGGTCGGGCCTCGCTCAATTCTAGCAAACCGGCCGCGTATAATGAACGTTCATTGTATCGGGTTTTGCACAATTTTATCAAACCGGCCTATAATCATTACTACTTTGTTGATATCATTTTGATTCTAATTGCTGTTGTTTCTGCTATCATTTTTGTTATCACTAGCGACACTGTTATTATCATTATAACTATTATCATTTCCTTTATAATTATTATTATTGCCATTATTGTTATTATCGTTGCTATTATTACCATTATGATTACTCTTATTTTTTATTATTATCATCATTATTATTATCACTACGAATGTTATTATCGCTATTGATGTTATTATCTTTATGGTAAAAATGATTAGAATTATCATTTTAATCATTATTATAATTTTCATTATCATTATTATTATTATTATTATTATTATTATTATTATTATTATTATTATTATTATTATTATTATTATTATTATTATTATTATTATTATTATTATTATTATTATTATTATTATTATTACTATTGTCTATTATTATTATCATTATTATTATTATTGTTATCGTTATCATTATCATTATTATCATTATTACTATTAATTGTATTTTTATCACAATGATCATTATCATTATTATTATAATGTTAATTATTTTCATTATTATTATTATATAATTGTTATTACTATCATTATCATTATCATCGTTATTATTATCATGATTGTCATCATTGTTATTACAATTATTGTTATTTTTATCATTGTCATCGTTATTATTATTATCATCATTCTTATTATCATAATTATTGTTATCAAGATTATCATGATTATCATCATCATTATTATCAATGTTGTTATTATCATCATTATTGTTAGTACTATCATTATCATTACCGTCACCATTGGCATTATTATCATCATCATCATTATTACTATCATCAACATTATTATTATCATCCTTATTATTGCTTTAACTGTTAGTATCATCATCATCATAATCACTATTATTATTATTGTAGTTGTTGTTACTATTATCATCATTTTTATCATTATCATTATTATCACTATTGTTATCATTTTTGGTTTATTGTTATTATTATTATCATTATTATTGCAATTACAATTATAATTTTTATTATCATTACTTCTATTGTTAGCATTATCAATATTATCCTTATTACTATTACCATCATTATTATTATCATCATTATGAATACATCATTATCATTGTTGTTATTATCATAAATAGTAGAATTATTGTTATTATTATCATTATTATTATCATTATTATTATTATCATCCTCATTATCATTATTATTATCATTATTTTATTATTATTTTTATTTTTATTATTATTATTATTATTATTGTTATTATTATCATTACTTTTATTATTATTATTATTATTATTATTATTATTATTATTATTATTATTATTATTATTACTATCATTATTATTTCAAAAACAGTCATCAAGATTTTTTTTCTGAAAACCTTTCTCATACGTAGAATGGCACTTCTCCGCTCTTTATTTATCTATCTCTGCCTCTATTTCTCATTCGTCTTGGTCCGTCTGTGCCCCTGAGACTATAGGAATGACAATTGTTTTTT
>NC_091582.1:28659534-28662034 GCF_042767895.1 Penaeus vannamei | reverse complement strand
GAACTACTTTTTGTCAGTCATTATTATTGATTGTATGTTTACCTCTTTCCATTCCTGATCAGAACACAGCAACACTGTGAATCAAAGAATGAGCCACAACACTATTGTTTATTTGTGAATGGGTCTTTATGCCTGTGCCATCAGTGGATTAGTAATCTTTTTAAGAAGTGGATTTGTGTTGTGTGGAAATGGGTGGATCAATGTGCTCTTACTCCTGCAAATCATTCAGCTCCATATGTAAAGGAGGAAGGAGCTCCATGAACAGCAAGTTGAAATGTATATAAGAAAACAACTTTGTGGGGCAGACCCATGCCATTTCATGATTCCTTGTTAATTTTTAATTATTTTTTTACGGACTGTACTTGGCAATGCCATGAATTATTACCACTTACAAGTAGCTATAAAGTGCATCTACATTCTCTACTTCACACTGAAAGCCCGGTGAAATCAGAACATGATTCCACTTCTATTATATTCATGGCACTCTTTGGTCCCAATATTTGCGAAACAACGAGGGTACACTGAACATGGAGGGCTAACTGTACACAAAAAACACAAGTTGCTCATCATATTATATATTTTTTTCCACTGGGAAGTCAGGTGGATGGTTCAGATGTTGAAAATAGCTCTGCAACTTTGGGTTTGAAAGCTTGGAATGTTTCCTCAGATACCAAGTTGACAACCTTGGTGAAGTCTTCCTCTTTTAAGTTCTCCCAGTGTGCAGGAGCTGAAAGGAAGTTGGTAGAGGTTCAAGTAATATCTCATAATCCTAAATTGTGTAAAATAATACATCTTCTGTCTACTTTATAAGTAATCTGTTAATTCATGGTCTAAAGTATATGAATTTGCACTATTATACTGCTGTATATATTCAATATTCTGTATTCCCATGTTCTTATTAACTGAACTTCACCAAATGGAGTTCATAGCTTAGACTTTCTCAAAGTATCACCATATGTGAAAAATCTGATTGATAACAGGTATACACTCGCAAAATTATTCCCTCTAGAATAATTGTTCTTAACCTGGGGTCCATAGATGGGTTTCAGGGGGTCATACATTTATTGATATCACTTTTTGCATAAGAAAGGAGTGTTTTTTTTTGTAGATTGAGGGCTTTCAAGTTTAATAATACTTTGTGTATCTCATATATGAGACAATCAAATGTCAATACATAGAGTATATTATGCACTTTGCATGCATGCCGATGTGAATATTTCTGGGGAAGGGGATTCATGGCAACTCTAAAAGAATAGTTTCCATATTCTTTTAATCATCTATTCCCAAATATACCTTACAGTCATACTCACAGTAAACAGGTACATGTCCTGCTAGCTCACAAACAGCTGGAGCAAATACAGACACGTCCTTAATGCCTGAAAACCCAAAAAATAAAATATGTTACTCATTAGAAAAGCAGAGCTACTTTTACCACAACTTAATTCAAACCAGCATAATATGAATACTTTAATGGTGGAGAATTAAAATGATTTTGATTTTTTCAGATACGCAAGAAAACAGCGACATAATGATCAGTCTACATAGCTTATATAACAATCCCCATATTCAAAAGAGATCAACAGCCAAATGAAGATTAAAGTTATACACAACTGACTCTAACACTGTAAATAATATAAGAACAAGAAATAAACAAACAAAAAAACTTACCATAAGCAGGCTTTCGCGCCCAAACAACCACTCGAATAGTGTCAAAAGTATCTCCCTTTATATTGCCATTTGGAGACACTCCTCGAGTCACAAACATGTTGTGAGCTACTCCTTTCTCAATAAACATCTTTGTAATCTTCATTAAGTTTCTGTTGATGAAAATAAAAAAGTTAGGTTTAATGTTATGTCTTTGCATATGCATTGTTATACTTAAAATAAACAGTGATCTAACATACTGATGACAGTTTCTTGGAAGTATTCCCAGGGAAGTATTAATAATCTTATATCACACAAAAGAGTAACAAAAAATCAACTTAAATACATTATACAGATAAGCAGTCAGGACTTTTCTAAGCACAAAGATGCTAACATTATTTGATAGTCTTTTTATTGCTTTGAACCCTGAACAGGTTCTTCCGTTGTAGGTGTATCACATACTACAAGATTTTATCTCCTATGAAGCTATGAGTAGATAGCGAGAGCCTAGTGGGATGGTTAAGCACTGCAAGTGAAATTATGAAGTGGCTGGACTTCTACGAGGGAGGCACTTGGCTCTTCAGTGTGGGGCTGACCTGACTTGCTGGCTGCTCAGTGTGGAGTGTCCAAAATCTCTAAAACCCTTGGTATTATGTAGGCTGGAAATGTGCCTTGAAGTTGGAGACTAACAGAGCACAGATTAACAGTCTAGTAGGTGAGCTGCCAGGTGTCCTAAGTTAACCAGTCATGACATGGTTGGAGGATGAAACATGACCTTACCTGGCTATTGTGTATCATGTGCAGATCAAGGACCAAGACTGCTATCCTATCACTAAGTCTTCACTTTCCCTTTTCA
>NC_091582.1:28639475-28641534 GCF_042767895.1 Penaeus vannamei | reverse complement strand
TTTCAGGGGGTCATACATTTATTGATATCACTTTTTGCATAAGAAAGGAGTGTTTTTTTTTGTAGATTGAGGGCTTTCAAGTTTAATAATACTTTGTGTATCTCATATATGAGACAATCAAATGTCAATACATAGAGTATATTATGCACTTTGCATGCATGCCGATGTGAATATTTCTGGGGAAGGGGATTCATGGCAACTCTAAAAGAATAGTTTCCATATTCTTTTAATCATCTATTCCCAAATATACCTTACAGTCATACTCACAGTAAACAGGTACATGTCCTGCTAGCTCACAAACAGCTGGAGCAAATACAGACACGTCCTTAATGCCTGAAAACCCAAAAAATAAAATATGTTACTCATTAGAAAAGCAGAGCTACTTTTACCACAACTTAATTCAAACCAGCATAATATGAATACTTTAATGGTGGAGAGTTAAAATGATTTTGATTTTTTCAGATACGCAAGAAAACAGCGACATAATGATCAGTCTACATAGCTTATATAACAATCCCCATATTCAAAAGAGATCAACAGCCAAATGAAGATTAAAGGTATACACAACTGACTCTAACACTGTAGAGAAAAGTAAATAATATAAGAACAAGAAATAAACAAACAAAAAAACTTACCATAAGCAGGCTTTCGCGCCCAAACAACCACTCGAATAGTGTCAAAAGTATCTCCCTTTATATTGCCATTTGGAGACACTCCTCGAGTCACAAACATGTTGTGAGCTACTCCTTTCTCAATAAACATCTTTGTAATCTTCATTAAGTTTCTGTTGATGAAAATAAAAAAGTTAGGTTTAATGTTATGTCTTTGCATATGCATTGTTATACTTAAAATAAACAGTGATCTAACATACTGATGACAGTTTCTTGGAAGTATTCCCAGGGAAGTATTAATAATCTTATATCACACAAAAGAGTAACAAAAAATCAACTTAAATACATTATACAGATAAGCAGTCAGGACTTTTCTAAGCACAAAGATGCTAACATTATTTGATAGTCTTTTTATTGCTTTGAACCCTGAACAGGTTCTTCCGTTGTAGGTGTATCACATACTACAAGATTTTATCTCCTATGAAGCTATGAGTAGATAGCGAGAGCCTAGTGGGATGGTTAAGCACTGCAAGTGAAATTATGAAGTGGCTGGACTTCTACGAGGGAGGCACTTGGCTCTTCAGTGTGGGGCTGACCTGACTTGCTGGCTGCTCAGTGTGGAGTGTCCAAAATCTCTAAAACCCTTGGTATTATGTAGGCTGGAAATGTGCCTTGAAGTTGGAGACTAACAGAGCACAGATTAACAGTCTAGTAGGTGAGCTGCCAGGTGTCCTAAGTTAACCAGTCATGACATGGTTGGAGGATGAAACATGACCTTACCTGGCTATTGTGTATCATGTGCAGATCAAGGACCAAGACTGCTATCCTATCACTAAGTCTTCACTTTCCCTTTTCATTCAACTAGCACTGTTATCATTATGGCAAAGTATTGTTTTTTTCTTACCTTGCTAGTTCCTCAATAGCTCCATCTTTAAGAAAGAACACAAATCCAGGAGAGTGATAATCCTTAAAGACATAGCAAGGCCCAGCTAGCAATTCACACTCCTACAAAGAAAAGAAAGAAAAAATATGTAATCATTTAACAGTGAGGAGGTATTACATATTATTACATAAACTAAATAATAAATCTAAATACTAATAACAAAACCAAAAATAACAACATACTCTGATGCAGCTTCCTGAAGCTACTAATATGAACTTATGATTATATGACTGCTATCTCACTCACCGCATCCTCTAGGTACAATCGGTGTGGCAGGTAATAGAGGTGGAAATGAAGATGGTTGACAGATGCATATCCACACAGGGAATTGAAAGCTAAACGGTAATTCCTGAAATACAAGAGAAATTTACTTCCTTTGAAAACCAAACTGAAATTTATGCCTATCAATATGTTTTTTTTTTCATTGCTGTTGACTTCATAATATAATCTGATGCATATTTCAAAAATCCAAACAGTTCACTCTATGTATCCAATCTCCTTTAAG
>NC_091582.1:28576975-28594475 GCF_042767895.1 Penaeus vannamei | reverse complement strand
CTCTTAAGACTATAAAGTGGCAATTAAGAAGAAATAGATCCTAATAACCATCGCATTTTGATATCTGAGCCCATCAAGTGCCCCAAATGCAAAAAAAGTGATTAGAAACGAAGCGATCCACGCAGTATAGAGAAGCTAAGGAAAAATGGACAGTTTGGTGTTTTGATATAAAAATATATTTGGTTTATTATTTACAGTATGAATGTAGCTCTATCTTGCCATATATACTGAGGTGAAGAGAATGAGTCCCAGGGGGTGTTGGGGGCAGAACCCCCCATCAACCCTCCCTTCCAGCAGTGCCCAAAGAAAGTGCTTAGTTATGGCAACTTAAATTGCTGGGTTAGGTTGGTGCATAGACTTTTAAAGATGGTGAGCATGTCTGAAGAGTTTCATTAGCCAATTTTTAGTATTTTAATAAAAGTATTGTGCATTTTTGTTCCCTATTCTTCTTATTGAAACCTGTTTTACCGCATAATTTCCCTGACATACTTCATGCCCTCCCCTGTTATTGGGCCTAACAAATCAAGATTGTCGATGGAAATGGTACTCAGATCTCCACAACGAATCATTTGCACAAGAAATAACGTCAAGAAGTAAGCCACTACCTTGTTATCCATATTGGCCGGTTTTTGGCTAGCATGATACCTTAGTTTTGGACTTGGTCCATGGCGGATGTATCACTTTTGATAATAAATACTTTATTGGAAATGATGCCTGACACAAAAGGTGAAGAATCAGAACTTGCCATCTGATAAAATGTAACTTGGCTAATCTTTATGGTATGGATGTACTAAATTAGCACAAATTGAAGATGATGATCTTATAGAGATCAAAAAGTTGTTATTGGCACAAGAAATAATCTACAGACATGAACGGTAATGCCTCAAACGGAGGTAAGAGATTGCAGTGCTTTGTAGTTTTGGCTCAATCTTGCCATGCATACCGAGGTGAAAACAAAGTTTTCTGACAGAATATTAGGGGGCAGAACCATCAACCCTCCCCTTGATCACGCCCAGTCACGGCAACTTAGATTGATGAATAAATTTTATGACAGAGTTGAGGACTTAGTGGTTGATGAGTGCATTAGTACTATAATAAGGGTAGTAGAGAAAATGTAAAACTCAAAAACTTGGCTTTGTTTGTGAAAGGAAATGGGTGCTTGATTCGTTTGGCACACGACATGAGATTTTAAAAATACACAGTTTTCATCTGGAAGTCAGTGTTAGGCTTCATTTCCAAATTTACCATAGGATGACAGTGATTAAAGGAGATTTGGAAAATAGTTTCACTTTAACAAAGCCATACAGTACAAGGTATATTTTGCTGGTAATTTTTTAGTTTCACACAGCCAACCAATCTTGCAATTCTTATTCCTTCTTTCAATTGTCAATGCTGTAAAATGTGTGAAGATCTTGTTATTTTTCTTTGTAAGTGGTTTAAATGAAGTGTTTACCAAAGTATTGCCTGTTTTACAACTTTCTTATTATCAACTTGTGAAGGTAATACCATAGATGAAAAGAGTCTTATTTTCAGTAATTCTGTCCATCACAGGGAAATGTTACCGTGTACTACATGGCTGTAGGAAACTTAAATGATATCATTTTGCCTGTTGTGGACAGAATGGCAAAATTTGAGACAATTTCCTATCTATGACACTTCCTTTCCAAGTTGTTAATAAGAATGTTGTGCAACATGTAATTAATACTTTGCTATATGTATATATAATGACTGCACTAAGATAAGGGATATCTAATAACAGATATAAAGAAAGAAAAAAAAACTACCCTCACTGATACATCAAATAATGTCAGCAATGAAGAAAGTAAGTTACTATTTAATGCCACAGTGATGGGATGGGGATTTGGAGGTGGAGTCCAAATAGGTTTTGTATTGACTACAGTAAGCAGTGCAAAGGAATTCATCAAAAATAGTGACTTCAACCCAGCCAACAAACCTGTGGGCAGTCTTTCAGATCCAAGGTTTTCTAGGGGTTGATAATTTAGAAATGATTTGTAGCAGGCAATTACAGTAGTGACAGAAAGGGAATAAATTAAAAACCTGAGCCAAGAATCATATTTAGATAAGGAAAGTGGTAGAAAAAAGATGCCACATAGCAGTGTGCAGAAACAAATGATTGAACTTTATATTATGTTTTGAAATGTTTGAAAAATTTTCCTAACTCAGGGTCGTTACCCTCAGACCCCATATTGATTGTCACATTTCTCTAACTAGGGACTGTCCTTCGACTTCCTTGCTGCATATCCTACCTGACTGCTTCTTCTGTTACAATATTCAGTGCCAATACATTTAAAGATGTAATTGGATGTACCTTTCTGTGAAGGGTAAAGATATGCTGTGGGTGGGGAGGTGATTTCTGTCAGGTATGTGGAGCTGGAACAAGGTTAGGCCTGTTGTACTTTAGGGAATTCAGTATTATCCCTGAAACACTAAATAGCACTGTTAAAGTTTGCTTCCAAAAGACACAGTGAGTACTCTTGGAATTGAGTAAGGGTTAGTGATGCATCATATCCATTCCTGCATTGCTGGCTCATTGATTTTCTCCATTTGTAGTGGCATTGTTTAGATAGTGAAACTTTTAGGTATTAACACCTAAGGTGAAGATAACATTCTTTTTCTTTTTTAGTGATATCAAAACATATGGATTTAGGTGCCTTATGTTACCTGTAAATTCTCAATGCATGCCAACAGTCCCATGTTAACCCACCCTTGATGGTCCATTTGGAAAGCGATAATCTTCATTTCCGGGCGGTATTAAAATCGGTGTGCGGGCTAGTCAGGAAACCTGCCCATGCACTGCCTGCCTCAGGCGACATAGTTGGAGCGCAAGCTCCGGTCTAATGTTGCACTGGTGGGACAATTGTCCATGGTCCTTATTTTGGTCGTCACATATGTGTGACACCCGTCGCAAGTGGGTTAATGGCCACTTGCCAAATTTTTAACCCTTTGGTAATGGGTTAAAAGCTAAATTGTAGCATGATATATTGTTGCTTTTATTTTCATGGTTATTTCAGAACATCTACATTGATTAAGAAATATATATTTTGTTTTCTGCTCACATCTACTGAAGATAAGCTGTGATTTACACTGGATATCCAACAATATTGATTTTGCCCAAGTACTATTATGAAACAAAATTTTAAGGAAATTGTGGAAATTGTAAAAAGAGGAGAGTGAATACTACTATTGCCAAAGTATTTGTACCTAAGAATGTACAGATAAATATTTTTTACTAAATTCTGCAAATATTGTGTTTTGCTTTAAGTTGTGAGTGCTAACAAATGTTCACTGATAAGGTTTACCAATGGTGATTTACCTCCATTGTATTATTGGAATAACACAACTGATATCATTTCTGTCCCTTTACAGATGATGATAACAGAATGGACTATAACTATGGGAGAAGGGCATCTCCTCGCTTTTTTGAGCAAAGAGAAGCCTTTGACTCCCAGCCATCCATAGACAGAGGAGGATATTATGACTATGACCACCAGCAGTCAGACAGAAGGCTCTTGTATTATGACAATGATCAACACTGGTAATGTTTGTCACTTCCTTACTTTGGAAAATTTATCTGACAAATTTTTGAGATTTGTTTTCATGCTTACAATAGGATTATAGGCTGTTATGGACACCCATTATGCAAACTGTTATATAGACTCTAGATTTTTAATAATTTCCTCTTTATTATTGTTGCTTCCACTTATTTTTCATATCATCCATTTTCTTCTTTTTGATAGTCGAAAACATCTCTGTTTGAATCTTTCAGGAATAGCAGGCAGTGTGATCCTGGCTACAGGGATGGCATGGGAAGCTCTGGCCACTATGACAGCCATGATAGCCCATACAACCATGAAAGAACACCCCCACCCAATCCCAGAGGCAGTTGGGGGAGAGGGAGAAGGGGCAAGCATGGAGGGAGGGGGGGGAAAGGAAAGGGTGTAATCAAAGCTGATCCTCCCATGATACTTAGTGGCATCCCCCACCTACAGCACTCCTTTGTCAAAACAGAAAATGGGGGGAAGAATGGCAGTGCTAGTAGCAGCCAAGTGAATGAGAGTGGTGAGGGTCCAGAGATGAATGCAAGTGCAGCACCTTTTGGGGAAGTTCAGAATGCATCTGGCCCAATTCAGGAGGGCTCTGGAAACAGCAGCTGTAGAGAGAATGGAAAGTCAGACCAGGAGGCCAGTAGAAGGGAGAAGCTGCCAATGGGAGAAGAGACCACACCACAGGGTAATAATAAATTTGAAGGTGAACTGCAGCTTGAGACCGTTGACAGTGAAGAAGAGTATGACAATGTGACCCCTTCATCTAATGCCCCTCAGGCAGCTACAGCAGCACAGCCAGCAAATTTCTCAGCATCTAAAGACATGAATGCAGAATCTCAGACTGTTTTGGAAAGATCGCAAGAAGTTACTGAACCTGACCCAGCAAAACTGGAACTTGAAACAGAAAGATATTATGATGAACTGTTAGGTAAGAATGAAGGAGAGAAGGAAGAAGGGACAGAAATTCTATCTGCTTCTCAAGTAGCTAAAATCACAGTTGCGTATAAAACGGATGAGGAACAGAAGAAGGATGAGGAGAACCAGAAAAAGGAGGAAGAAAAGAAAGCAGAGGAGAGACAAGCACAAATTGAGACGGCTTGGTCAATCCTTCACCAGTACTGGCAGTTTGTGAGCGAGAATCCTTACGACTTCAATGGTTGGACATACCTCCTCAACCACGTGGAAAGCATGGTAAGAGTTAGCAAGAGAGGTGTGTTTTGTTGAGGAATGCATTTATATTGACGAGTTTGTGATATGCATGCATAGATTTTTGTGTGCTCCCTCTCCTTTCATACATAAAAATGGTGAATGGACTAATCAGATTTCAACCCATAGACAATGAAGTCACTCATGTGTGACACTTGCAAATGAGGTTGACGTAAGGTGCTGATGTGTACACATAAGTGCAACGTAGGGTAAATGCATAATTAGCTGCAAGAGCATTAGATTATCAGTATGCTTTTTCCTTGTCTGCAAATGAGGTTGATGTAAGTTGCTGATGTGTACATATAAGTGCAACATAGGGTAAATGCATAATTAGCTGCAGGAGCATTAGATTATCAGTATGCTTTTTCCTTGTCTGCAGTTTTGGCTAGTAAGACTTGCTATTCAAGAAATGTGTTGAAAATGAAGGTTAATTAGTCTATACACACATGCACTCACTCACTCACTCACTCTCTTTCATTTATGTTTGCACTCACTCACTCTCTCACTCTCTTTCATTTATGTATGCACTGACTGTCTGACTGACTGACTGACTGACTGACTGACTGACTGACTGACTCACATGCACTCATGCAATCATACACGCATTCACACACTCACTTACGCATCCACGCACTCGTGCATGTACACACTCATGCACGTACGCACTCATGCACATACACACTCATGCATCTACACAATTGTGCACTCATGCATGCACTCTCGCACTCGCTCGCTTGCTCACGCACGGACTCATACATGTACGCACACACTCATGTAGTCAATCACTCACTCATGTGCGCACACACTCATGCACTCAATCACATACTCGTGCACGCACACACGCACACAATGTATATGTTTATGCATATCCATATGTAAATGTACATAAACACAAGACTCAGAGGATCTCTCTTATTTTTCAACATAGTTTTTTTTTTTTTTTCTTTCTTTCTTTTTTTCTTTTTGTCTTCCAGAACAACTTGGAAGCAGCCCGTTCTGCTTTTGAGGGATTCCTGCCCCTCTACCCTTACTGCTTTGCCTATTGGAAGAAGATCAGTGACATGGAGATGAGGCACAAAAATACAGAAAGGTTTGAGATTTTTTTTTTTCTCTTTGATTTTGAATTTTGTGTGTTTATTTTTTTGTTTTTTCTTGTTTTATGTATATGATCTTTTCCCGCTTGACATTTTATTGTTGTTGGTGTGCTTTAGGGTCCTTTTTTCCATTTTAATTTTCCTTGTTTCCTTTTTCTATATTCTCCCCATTACCTATTCTTTGCCTTTCTTGTTTTTTTATGTGTTTCTGTATATTTTTTTCTTCATTTTCTTCTTGAATTTCTTCCTTTAATCCCCTTTACTCTCCCTTATCATCTTTTCATTTAAATTCTTTTTTTCTCTCTCTGCTTTTCTTCCACATTGCGTTTTAAAATTTTTCTCCTCATTCTCCATTTGTTTCCTTCTCTGATAATTTGCTTTATGATTTTCATGTTTTTACAGGTTAATATGAAAATGAAAATTCCAGGATTAACAGTTAAATTGTTTTAAAAATCTTACTTTGAATTTCACAATTATAAAAAAAAATACTGCTATTTGTCTTCTCCTCCCTAATTACTTTGCTTTTCTCTTCTCTTCTCTTCTCTTCTCTTCTCTTCTCTTCACTTCACTTCACTTCACTTCACTTCACTTCACTTTACTTTACTTTACTTTACTTTACTTTACTTTACTTTACTTTACTTTACTTTACTTTACTTTACTTTACTTTACTTTACTTTACTTTACTTTACTTTACTTTACTTTACTTTACTTTACTTTACTTTACTTTACTTTACTTTACTTTACTTTACTTTACTTTACTTTACTTTACTTTACTTCACTTCACTTCACTTCACTTCACTTCACTTCACTTCACTTCACTTCTCTTCTCTTCTCTTCTCTTCTCTTCTCTTCTCTTCTCTTCTCTTCTCTTCCCTGCTCTTCACTTCACTTCTCTTCTCTTCCCTTCCCTTCTCTTCCCTTCTCTTCTCTACTTCACTTCTCTTCTCTTCACTTCTCTTCTCTTCCCCTCCCTTCTCTTCCCTTCCCTTCCCTTCCCTTCCCTTCCCTTCCTTTCTCTTCCCTTCTCTTCTCTTCTCTTCTCTTCACTTTTCTTCTCTTGTCTTCTCTTCTGTATTTTCTACATTTGTCTTTTATTTTCTTCTTTATTTTTTAAAACTTATTTACCTATATGTATTTTATTTTTCTTTTGTGTTTTAATTTTCACCCACAGATCTCTTGGTATTCTTCTCATTGGAAGTGAATGTGTGCCGTTTTGCACAGACTTGTGGGTTCCACTTGTGGAGAATTTCATCTCCTATGGCAAAGGGAAGTCGCTGGAGCCTCAGTGTATCCGAGTGTAAGTATGACTCAAGGAGTGAATATCAGTATTCTTTTTGTAAAGTGTATTTGTAGGTTTTGTCACCATGACTGTTAGGTGATGCAATGTGATGCTGTTCCTTTCATGACATTAGATAAGAATCGATTGTAGAAGCTGAAATGGGTACAGACATGTAAAGACTTTTTTATTTTTAACATGTATATGTTATTTCAACCACCTGTTTATATTGGACTTTGTTATGAATTGATAAAAATACATAAGTTATTATTTTTATCAAGCATTTTGATTTGCCTCTCAGTCTTTTCCAAACTTCCATTTGTTTCTCCATATGTCATGAACTTTGTATAATGATATTAACACTGTTTGCAGGTTGTACGAGTATGGTCTAGACTCGGCAGGGAGAGGATGGCACAGTTCTCCTCTTTGGGAAACTTGTATAAACTATGAACAACATGACACAGGAGACCTTGTTCAAGTCATGGGATTGTACAAGAGACTTCTGTCTACACCAACGAAGCTGTACAATAAACACTGGGACCAGTAAGTGATTAGCCAAAAATGGGGGTTATTTATGCTTAGAAAGCTGTCTAATTTATAGGTTGAACTCTCATCTTTTTACTGTAAAAGAGATATGAAGTACATGTTTCAATGATAATTATCAAATATACATAGCCTAATATTACTCTATAAGGGTAAAGTATTAACTACCCCCTTCAGTTTCCTCGCCATAATAAGGGACCACCATCCTCGTAACCTTCTCTCTGTGGAAGAGTACCAAAAGCTACGGAAAGAGACATGTGAGGAACTCAAGATCAAGTACACACCATGCTCCATGGTGCCTCCAAAGTCTGTTCACAAGGTACAATATTTCTTTTTCAGTGAGGGGAGTAATCGTCAAGTGTCTGACTGTGGATTGAAAATTCAATAACTTTGTATATTGATTTCCAAAAACTTCAGTATGCTTGCTTGCTTTTTTTGAGAGAAAGAGCTATTTTTATGTTGTAAACCATATTTTTTTTTGGATGTTCCCTGCTTTATTAAGTGAAAATCTCTTAATCAAAATGATATGCTAATTTTATTTATGTTAGAAAGTCTCCCAAAATACATTTCACTTGTAATATTAGAGAAAATGAAAGGGAAATTAACAGATTTAACCCTTTGATGCCAGGTACAGATGCCTCCACATATACCTGGTACACCGGCATTTAAGGGACAATAGAACTGGCAACTCTGATTGTTTACATTCTCAGGCTGCAGCTTGAAATATTTCAAGTAAACCTCATAATGAGCATTAGTTCACCATGTATGGAATTTTATTCATGAATGTTATTGCAGTGGATATATATAGATTTAATGCAGTGATAACTAAATACACACCATTGGTTACAAATAACATGTACTGGAAGATTATGGGGTATGTGGGTAACTGGGAATTAGGGAGGTAGGCTGTATCTTGAGGTTTCCTAACCAATAAATTACCAAATCCGGGTTTTGTTATGGTTTTTATTTTTGATTGAAAATATTTCAAGCCAAATTGGCAATTTTATGTCTAGAAAATTAGATTTTTAACAAATTAAAAGGTGCAAAAAAATAAAATACTCAGGATCCTATATCTGCCTGCCATGACTGGTGATGCAGGTTGTATTATAAAATAGAGAAGAAGAAAAAGACAAGTAACAATATGTTATATAATGTTGTTATTCTTGCACTGAGTTATAGTATATCTAGAGAGGTTATGTGGAATCTGTGCAAGGAAAACAGCCTATTACCATCTGGATTGAGCAATCCGGATAACAAAAATAGTCATTGGAAAATGTCAAAAAAAAATATAAAGACTAAGGTACATAGCTAAGTGGAGGCATAGAGTTGTCACTGTACATGGGTGTTCATTTGCACCTGGCCTACAAGCTGCACACCTGAATATGTTTAAGTTGTAGGATGAGAATGGAAACAATCACAGAGTTGACGTGTCTACTATCTATAGAAAACAGTTCAGACAATTGTACATGCAATGGTCTTTGTGATTTTTCTTTCTTTATTTTGTTTTCTTATAGATTGCTTCACAAGCTTTTAGTTGTTCATTCTGACAATGCAAAATTAATATTTTCTCACAATAAGATAGAGTTGGCTGGTTTTGATTTTATTTACATCAGAAATATATATATTTTTTATGAATGTATAATTGAAACTGGTCAGATACACCTCTTGTACACTGAAGATAGTAATGCTCATTCATTATTTATATATATATATATTTTTTTTACAAGCTTTTAATCACCAAGGATTCAGTTCCAGGCTTACCTGAGTTCACCTGTTTATGCTGTTCCTTGAAATTAGTTTAGATTTTGAATACTATCATTACTGTTACTTTTTGTTATTTATTTTGCAGGTCTACCTAATCCTCATTCTTCTTCTTCTTTTTCTTTTACTTCTACTTCTTCTTCTTCTTCTTCTTCTTCTTCTTCTTCTTCTCCTTATCCTTCATGTTGTTGTTGTTATTATTATTATTATTATTTTTATTGTTATCATTATTATTGTTATCATTATTATTGTTATCATTATTATTGTTATCATTATTATTGTTATCATTATTATTGTTATTATTATTATTGTTATTATTATTATTGTTATTATGATGATGATGATGATGATGATGATGATAATGATAATGATGATGATGATGATGATGATGATGATGATGATGATGATGATGATGATGAGTAGTAGTAGTAGTAGTATTAATGATGATGATGATGATGATGATGGTAATTATAATGATAATGATGATAATGATAAAAATAAGGATAAAGATGATGATAATGATGATTATTATTATGATTATTATTATGATGATGATGATGATGATTGTTATTGTTATTGTTGTTATTATTATTATTGTTATTGTTATTATTATTATTATTATTATTATTATTAATATTATTAATATTAGTATTATTATTGCTATTGATATTGATGATATTGCTGATAATGATGGTGATGATGATGATTCTCCTTCTCCTTCTCCTTCTACTTCTTCTTCTCCTTCTTCTTCTCCTTCTTCTCCTTCTCCTTTTCCTGCTTCTTCTTCTCCTTTTCCTTCTCCTTTTTCTCATTCTTCATCTTCTCCTCCTTCTCCTTCTTCTCCTCCTTCTCCTTCTTCTTTTCCTTCTTCTCCTTTTCCTTCTTCTTCTTCTCCTTCTCCTTCTCCTTCTTCTCTTTCTCCTTCTTCTCCTTCTCCTTCTCCTTTTCCTTCTTCTTCTCCTTTTCCTTCTTCGTCTTCTCCTTCTCCTTCTCCTTTGTCTCCTTCTCCTTCTCCTTTGTCTCCTTCTCCTTCTCCTTCTTCTCCTTTTCCTTCTTCTCCTTCTCCTTCTCCTTCTTCTCCTCCTTCTCCTCCTCCTCCTCCTCCTCCTCCTCCTTCTCTTCCTTCTTCTCCTTCTTCTCTTTCTTCTCTTTATCCTTCTCCTTCTTCTCCTTCTCCTTCTTCTCCTTCTCCTTTTCCTTCTTCTTCTTCTCCTGCTCCTTCTTCTCCTTCTCCTTCTCCTTCATCTCCTTCGTCTCCTTCTCCTTCTCCTTCGTCTCCGTCTCCTTCTCCTCCTTCTCCTTCTCCACCTTCTTGATGATGATGATGATGATGATGATGATGATGATGATGATGACGACGACATACAGCACCTTTGTTTACATTATTATTATTGTTATTATTATTATTATTATTATTATTATTATTATTATTATTATTTATCTTAATATTAATATTATTATTGCTATTGATATTGATGATATTTATGATAATGATGATGATGATAATGATAATGATGATGATGATGATGATTCTCCTTCTCCTTCTTCTTCTCCTTCTTCTCCTTTTCCTTCTCCTTTTTCTCATTCTCATTCTTCTTCTCCTTCTTCTCCTTCTTCTCCTTCTCCTCCTTCTCCTTGATGATGATGATGATGATGATGATGATGATGTAGTACAGCACCTTTGTGTACATTTATATAGTCCATGAAATGGAGTCCTTTAGATGGAATAGGTCTTTCAGTTGGATATATTATTGATAATGTCACTTATCCACTTTTCTCTCCTTATCCCCTAATTTTTTATGATGGGAATAAAAGCATGGAATTAAAGAACTTTATCATCAGCTGCTAACTATGTCTTCCTTCAACAGACTCCTCAGCCCGAAGACAAGCTCACATCTCGCATGAAGGAGAAACTAGTGGCTTCTTACATTAAGGCTCATGAACACAATGAGGAGGAGGTTGACAAGAGATGGAAGTTTGAGGAAAGGGTCAGTATTTTGGTGAGGTGACCCTTTTGCTTTAAATGAAAAGGGGTATTCTCTGGGTATTCTACTTCTGTTTTTGATGTTTTGATTACAAGTATACTGTTTTACAAAAGGAAAGTAGTTCTGTTTGATATCTACTTTTTAAAAGGGCTGATTTGTCAGGAGAAAATGGTATTCATTTTTTTTTCCTTTGAGCTCTCTATGTTAATTTCTACTTGAAATCATTACCGACTTCTCAGTATGAGTTGGAATTTTAAGTAAAAAGGATAATATAATTGTATGATTTCTAAAAGAGAGCATATACCTAAGATACAGGTTTTAACTTTGTAAATGCCAGATATAAATGGGATGAAGTATGATATAGTAAGCCTTATTAATGTGCATTTTATGGGAAAAAATTTGAATTGAGCTCCTCACATTGCTCCTCTCAGAGCCAAAAAAAATGAGCAGCATATTCAGTAATGTAAAACAAAGAATGGTTTTGATGAAGTGGTAATAGTACTGTTCCACAATTTATGGCTAGCTTGCCCCCTGCCACTCCTATTAATTGCACATGAGAAGGTAGGCCAAAAAAATCTGACACTGCTGTTGTTAGGTAAGTATTTAGCATTCTCTTTTTGACATTTTGTGTTGCTTACAATTTCTTCTCATCTTCCAGATAAAAAGACCTTATTTTCATGTGAAACCTCTAGATAAGAAACAACTCAAGAACTGGAATGAATATTTAGACTTTGAAATTGGGGTAGGAGACCCTGTTCGAATAATTCCACTCTTTGAACGTGCTCTTGTAGCCTGTGCCCTATATGAAGACATGTGGTGCCGCTATGCTTCGTACATGGAGAAGCATGTGCAAGACATCATGGATGCAGTACACAGTGAACAAAGCGAAAAGAAAGAGAAAGAAGTGAGTGATGCAAGTGGTGATAAGAAGGAAGCAGAAAAGGCAGAGGCTGAGGAAGGAGGTGGTGAAAGTAGTGAGAACTCTGCCATAGCTTCTGAGTGCATAGCTAAGAGAAAAAATTGTGATGATAAGTCTGATGAGAATAGTCAGGTAAATGATGAGAGTGTAGTTGATGTTAAAGATGTTAAAGATAGAGATGATTCAGGTAACCGGGGCTCTGTTGCCAATGCACAGAATGAAAGTACAAGGGACGACTCCTCAGTTGGGAATAGTGACCAGTGTAACTGTGATAAAGACGCCAAAGTGTGTGAGGTCCATGTGCTCTCAAACTGTATCTCAGAAATGGACTCTGCCAGCCAGAATGACCAGACAGGCAATGAACAGAGGAAAAAAATAGTAGAAACAGAGCCCCAGACTTACAAACAGCTCAAAGACAAACTCAGTGTTAATATAAGTATGGCTGAAAGAGTGTTGAGATGTCCCCCGCTCACCCCCGCGTGGATAAAGGTTGGGGTGAGCTGGGAGGACGTGAGGCACACATACCGTCGTGGTGCGTGGATACATTGCCCCAGTAAACCCCGCCTTCTCATGCAATGGGCAGAATTTGAGGAAACACAAGGTAAAGAAAGTGACCCTGGACCTCTCTCCAGACCAGGGTCATCTGCGGTAGGAAGTTTGTATGTACATATCTTTTATCCTCTCTCTCCCTTTATTTTCTTTTTTGTACCTCAATGGAGGTCTCATAATGCTGAAATGATTTTGATGAATACCAGTCTCTCTGACTGTGATGTTACAATTGTCTTTTCAGTTAAAATATTTGGTTAAGTAGTAGTATTTTTGGCTAGCTAATTTTTTTTTCTATTGTAATTAAAGGCTGTGTATGAAGACAGTCTGAATATTTTTTTGATAATATGTATTTTTTTTCATTTATTAATGAAGATTAATTTCACGTCCCAAGTACATGCACATAATGTATATCTTATATCTATCTATCTTTAAAGATATGTAAGAAGGGCAAGAAAAGGAAAAGGAAAAATGATTATTATTCTTTAGTAGGATATATATATAGACTTAGTATATTTGAGGATATAATTGTTATATATATTTGACATTGAGTGGAAATGGGAAAAGTCATAATATAATACAAAGAGTATTATATTCTTACATTTTGATTAAGTTTAAACAATTTCTGGGACATTATCTGACTATATAATTTCAATAATCAATTTTTAAGTTTAGTTCCAATGAATGACCTTTGTGGAATAGAATTTGATTATGAACCATTTCAGGTAATTTGGATACAGCACGAGAGCTGCTTAGTACAGTTGTTGCCAAGCATCCCACTCTACTGAAAGCTCGGTAAGTGTAAGAAGATAAAGGCGTAATTATGTCGTAGACTGTGTCAAATATATAATTGAGGATGATGACTAGGCTTGTGAGTATTTGGTTGTTATTATGTAGCTTTTCTTGGATGTGTTCCACAATCTGTCAGATGCTGTTGGTGTTTATGATGGTCGATTTGTAGTTTGTTTTTTAATGCTGTTTTTTGCACTGGTTAATAATAAAGTTCCAGCTTTGGAAAAAAAATTAAATAGTGACAAAATTGTAATGCATTCCTATCTTTTGTGTGTGTGTGTGTGTTTGTGTGTGTGTGTGTGTGTGTAATTTGAGTATGTTATGTGCACTTTTTTTCTGTAATAAATAGAGAGCTAGCACAGATTAATTTTCTTTGATTTTGCAGAATGCAGCTGATAGAACTTGAACGCAGAGCTCAAAGTTACCAGCGCGTTGAAGAGTTGTATGCTGAAGCGTCTCAGGTTGTCACTGAGCCTCGCCTTAGGTCTTGGCTCGCCATTAGATATGCACGGTTCCTGTTCAAGGTGAGTAGGCTAGATGCAGAGGAAAATGTGATGATATTTGTTGCTCTTTTTATTTGACTAATTTTACTTCCTCTTTATTGCTGTACTATAGTCAGGGTTTTCAGATTTTGTGCATATGCATGTAGCCTGTCCTAGGAAAAGTTTTGATAATTCTTGGTAGATGCAAAGTCTAGGGGAAAAATAATTGCAATTGTGCTATCATGTTTAGATAAATTTTAAAATATTTCATTTCATGGCTGATATACTAATGGAATACTTTTCATGGCTTTGTTTTGTATAAACCAATATAGTGGTATAAGATCAGTCTGTCAGATTTAGAAATAAGGCAAGATATAATAAGAAATAAGGCAGAAAGGATCAGTCCTACCTGTTACCTTTTCAGATCCTCTTGGAGGCGGACCGAGCACTGGTGGTGCTTCGTAAGGCCCTGAAGAAGGATCGAGGCAATGTACACGTTTACCACCACGTATTTGATATTTGTTACCAGCGCCAGCCTTTGGACTGCCAAGGTGTGCTAGCATCGGTGATGTTGGCCCTGGCATCAAAGGAGCTATCAGTCCACTCCAAGTACTGGTTTGCTTTCAAGAGGGTGGAGTTCCTGAGAGAGCACGGAGACATTAAGGAGTAAGTGATCTGAAGTTTTGTCAAGATGATAGGAGTGTTTTTTAACAGCTTCTTCTTTTGTATTTAAAAGTAAATATAATTATTTATGCAGCTTGTTAGATGAGTTTTGGGGAGTATCAAGCTGTCAGATTCTTCTTTATATTAAGCTTATATACTAATCCTTCAGTGAAGCATAATAATTGAACATAAGTCATGCCACTGCCTTATGCTTAATCCCACTCAAGTTTTTTTTATACACATTATTCTTTAGACTGAAAATGGCACAAATGGAGATGGAGGAACTAAAAGCCTTGGTAGATGAAGAGCTTGCCAAGAAAGCAAAGGAGGAAGAGGAGAAGAAAGAAAGGGACACAATAAAAAGTGAGGGAAAGGATACCACTTCTGGAGAAAATGCATCTGATGGTGCAGGTAATGAATCAGTTTTCTTGTCATTTAGAAGAATATGACTTGGCCTTTTTAGATTCTTGTAGTTATTACATGGGAAATATGACTGCAGAGAATTTGAAGTTCTGAACTTGAAGCCTGTTTTCGAAGAGCCTTTTTTCCTATTGTAATTTTAATGGAGATCAGAATCTGTAACACTATCACTGCACATTGTAAGAAGTAACACGCAAAAAGTCTGCTTTCCAGATCTCAAATAGATGATTGTCAGAAACTAATTTTTGTTCAAATTTTAATCTTTCTTCAGATGGTAAGACCAGTGCAAATGTAAATGAAGAGGCAGCTACAATAGGGAGTGAAGTAACAACAGCAGAAGCCAATCCCCAAGCTTTGCAAGTGCCTGAAGCGCAGCCTAACCAGCAGTTCCCAGTTCCGTACTTTGCTGCTGATGGTATGGGTTCTCTTTCAAAATTTGGTGTGGTATTGTTGTTTTAATAATTGGTGGTGTTTCCCCTGTCATAACCATCATTACTACAAATATTATTAGGATCATCTGAATAATAATAATTTTATCAACTTTGTTTTATTCATTGACTTCCTCAGTACTGTCAGTCATCTTCCACAGTTTTGACAGTCTCCCTTTCCTCTTTCTTCAGGTGCCATCACCTACACCCCAATGGAGGGATATGGCTACGGTTACTCAGACCCCAATCAAGCTCTGCCAACAGCCCAGGAAGTAGTTCAGGGTGGAGGAGCATCAGTAGAACAGCTGGACAATGCCGCTGCTGACTGTCACAAAGTTCCTCCATCCTGGGAATTGAATGTCCAGATAGGGGGATATGGGTAAGGATCTTGATACTTTCTTTTATTGTGAGCTTATTCGTTGGTTTAAGGGACTTTTTATAATTGATGTAATTGGATTTTTGAGAAAGAAGTTAGTTTGATTAGTTTTATGGATGTTTAATGAGAATTGGTTTTATGAATTTTTATTGATAGTTACAGAGCCATAAAGTTTATGGAACTCTTCACATTACAGATATGGCAAGTCAGACGAGAATCGTTGGCATCAGGATGCAGCTTACCACCAGTATGACGAGCTTGTCTCCAATGGTTACCCAGACCACCTCAAGGACAGTAAGGTAAGGCAATAGGTCTTGAGATGATTAGTCAGTTATGCAGTATTTTTTGGCCTGAAAGAAAATTCAGTGAGAATATGAGACAAAACTCTATTTAACATTAAACTTTGTGGTGTTTGTGTTGAACAAAAAAGGTACATCTCTACTGAAGAACAATCCCATGAATATGGGGTTGGAATGTAGTGTCACCTTTCCTTTTTGTTGTCTTTCCATGTGTTGGGAATTTGTATTTGTGCAACTAATCTACAGGTAGATATGAACTTCCAACTTGCCCAAAAGTCAGTGAAAATATACATTCTCCTTTTCCCCTTCCTTTAGACGGAAGAGTTCAAGATGCCATTCCAGGTTAGCATAGACCACCTGCACCGGCGTCCAGGCTTGCCACCTCTGGGGAGGATGCCGGACCTGAGTCAGCCACCACCATCTGCCCCGGGGAGCATGCCTCCCTCCGGCCTTCCCCCACCAACAGATATGCCCCATTCTAACCTTCCACCACCTGTCATGCCTGGGGTCCTGCCACCCAAGTTCACACGGTTAGCACCCAAAGAGTTTGTTTCTACTTTTATGATATAGATATATATGATAGAAAAAGCCCTTTTTCTTGAGTTTAGTCTTTCCCTTGATGTTTTTATTTCCTATCTTTTCTATTTTTGCTTCATCCTTTTTATTTTATTTTTTTTTAACTCACAATCTCTAACTTCTTTAGGCCTCCTCCACTTCCTGGCCTGGGAGGCTCTGGCATGATGTTGCCAGGCTACAGAGCTCCTGGTGGGCCTCTGGACAACCTCCCACCAGGTGAGAGGCCGCCACACCCAGCAGATAGACCTTACTTTGAGGGTCCTCAGCCCTATGGGAAGCGGAGACACCCAGGAGATTACAGGTGTGTATCAGCTAATCTGTTAAGCATAAACTATTCTGTTGTTGAGATTTTTGCATATTGAGTGAGTTGTCATAGGCTAAAAAGAAAGCTATTTATTTTAGTTTTCTAGGCTAGATGGAATTTTTTGGGGGGGGATTCTTGGTCAAATGAAAAAGTATTCTTTATAGGATTTGTGGCAAGATAGAAGGGTATTTTTTAGTGTTCTAGGCTAGATAGAAAATTAAAATGATATATGTATATATATATTTATATGTATATATATATATA
>NC_091582.1:28571733-28576475 GCF_042767895.1 Penaeus vannamei | reverse complement strand
ATTTATATATATATATATATATATCATATACATATATATATACATATTAATATATATGTGTATATATATACATATATATATATATATATATATATATATATATATATATATATATATATATATATATATATATATAAACATGTGTCTGCCCGTGTGTGTGTGTGTCACGTAGTTACATAATTTGGATGTATTCTTTTCACGTCCCAATTTCCACGTGGATATATATATATATATATATATATATATATATATATATATATATATATATATATATATATATATATATATATATATATATATATATGTACACCCAGCAACAAAAGCGGTGACGCCTCGCCAGTCCTGGCTCGGTGAGATCATGCCCTTCTTGCCCTGAAAGGAGGCCCACCTTCAAACAACTAGGGCATAGTTAGGATGGTTCGAATGTGAGGAGGTGGGAAAGTACGGAAATCATGCGAAGTGCAAAAATTGAAATATACATGAAGAGAAAGAGAGAGAGGGGGATCGCTTTTATTCCTGTTTAGTTGTTAATTTGGTGGATATATTGGAAACCTGCCTTAAGAAATAAATTATCGTTTATTTCGAAAATTGATTATTAAGAAATCTTATCACATCGTTTTATTTCAATTCCTTATCATATTTTCTATATAAAAAAACAAACATTTTTGGAACTGTATTCATATTGATATTCATCAGATGGATATATCTTTTATTCATATATGAAGGGTGTAAATTAATATATGGCTCTGCATTATCCTAAGCAACTACTCTGACTTCTCTGTCTTATATCACCTGGATCCAGGTCATATAATGGAAAAAAAATTATATGTTATTTGGAAAAAAACATATGACATTAGTTCATACGCCATTATATTTCCAGATGTTTACAATTATTTAATTGCCAAAATAACGAAATTAATATGTAAAAGACGGATATCGAAAGCAATGGGTTTCTTGAATATATAGGAGGAGGGGAAACACCGACAAGGTGTTGGACACCAGCCGCTGAAACGACAAATAAAGGCGTATAGTCAAGGCAAAGGGGATACCCCCTTAACCTTGGGTAAAGTGAAGCTTTATTCAGCCTTTCGCGGGGTGAGTGAGCAAGCGTGAACCGGGAAAGGGCTTTGCTGGGAAGTGCCCAATCTGTCCAGGTCTAACGACTGTCAATTAATGATTTGGTACTAAAAGATATGTTAATAGTATAAGTTTCGCAACACCTGCATCTTATATACCCCACCATCATTACATTAATGCACCGCTGCACTCATTCATTGCTTTTCATTTTACATCATTCATTTTGACCAACAGTTTCAGAAATGATATAATAAATTAGGTTGACGGACGATGCACTTTAAATCAATTTGTATCTCAAAAGTAACTTAATGTTGATATAATAAACATTAAAACTTTCTGTAAGTATATGATTGCGAGGGGCGGAGCCAAGTGCCCATCACACTTAAGTTGACTCCAACCAAACCGTGCTTCGCGATTCATGAACGCGAATGGAGGTCGTGGTTCGTAGGAGGCACCCAAACGAAATAAAAGGAAAACAAGGGAATCGATACCTATACCTTTACCCTCGAAGTTTTGCGGCCAAAGCCATTTATTAATGTTTGGTAGCCCAAGAGGCACTATTTGAGGCGATACATTATTCACACCCACAAATATTACCCACAGTGCGTATGTGTGTGTGTGTGTGTGTGTGAGAGAGAGAGAGAGAGAGAGAACCAGGGGGGGTTAGAGGGAGAGAGGGGGGGGGGTGCAGACACTGGCCTCGATAAGATGGGGCTGAAACATAGCCGAACACTCACTCCTTGCTTTGCCTTGCGAATCTAAATCACCCCCCCCCCCCTTTTCTGTGTCCAGGTTCTTTGAACTTGGGCCACCTTTCAGGGCAAAAAGAGGAAGATCTCTCAAAGCCGAGGCGAAAACGCTTTGTTTTTGGGTGTACATATATGAATATATATATATATATATATATATATATATATATATATATATATATATACATATGTATTTCAATATATATTTATCTACATGCACATATTGTGGAGTGTATTAATTACCGAGAGGGCGTGGCACTCCAGTTGGCACTCTTCCTGCGACACCTGTGCGCACTTGTCACCTGCGCGTGACTTCTATGGTTCCCCCTAAGCCCGTTTTCTTTCCCCTCGTCATGTTTACATTAATGTTGCAGTTGTTGGTTTTACGGATCCCACTTTTAGTTTAGTATTTTAGGTTGCGTTTTTCTTTCATTTAAATTCTAAACCCAGTTGTGAACCCTCGAATTAAGAAATCTATATTTCTGATTGAGACGTGACGTTGCATTATTATTTTTTTATCTATATTTCAGTTTTACATCTTTTACTTCCCCTGAAGATATTTTTTTTTTACTGTTTTATTTATTTTTTATACATTTTAGAAGACCTAAAGTCTTGATTTGACACTCATATAATTTAGTCGAGGATCTATCACTCCCATGACGTATTTTTTTTATTTTCATTTTTAGCAAGTGTGTTCTTATTTTCCTTAATCCATTTTACTGTCTTGGTATAAGGTATTGTTTATTATTTTAATTACTTTTCATGTTTTATATAATCTCTTAGGTTTTATTTTTTTACTGCATCATCATTTGAATGTTTTATCGATTATTCCTAATCTTTCTTATTTCTGCAATTGATAAGCTTTTAACATAATTTTTATTAATCATTTGTTTTTATGAATCATGTTATCATCATTGTGTGTTTTATCTGTATTTATTATTATAAATGTATAAAAATGTTTCATTGTTCCGTGACGTCACGGAACCAATAAACAGTGTCAACTTGGACTTTGTCGCGTTTCATCTCCCTCTCGGCAGCAGGAAAATCTCAGGTTGTACTGACCCCCGTTGTGTTACTTGCCTAGGTACTATTAAAGCTGGACGTGAAACATTAATAAGCAGTGATAAAGGCAGATAAGGCGTAAATACAGACGAAGCCAAAGTGACAGTATATACCCAGTGATGCTCATTTAACTTTTAAGTCACGTTTTATTTTTCAAGTTTCCTTTTAATATTTTAACAGTAATGTTGCAGCAAGTGTTGGTGCTCATTTTTGTTTTGTTTTAACGCAATATTTCCTTTTTTTTAATGTCTGCCTTTCATTTTACGTAGGATTGTATTTTTTTTTACCATACTTTTAATCAACTTTTACTGATTCTACTCTATTCTTACCCTGACTCGTTCTCTCCTCGTTCTCTCACTCGTTCTCTCACTCGTTCTCTTACTCGTTCTCTCACTCGTTCTCACACTCGTTCTCACACTCGTTCTCTCATTCGTTCTCATACTCGTTCTCATACTCGTTCTCTTACTCGTTCTCATACTCGTTCTCTTACTCGTTCTCTTACTCGTCCTTTCACTCGTTCTCTTACTCGTTCTCTCGCTCATTCTCTCCTCGTTCTCTCGCTCATTCTCTCCTCGTTCTCTCGCTCATTCTCTCCTCGTTCTCTCGCTCATTCTCTCCTCGTTCTCTCGCTCATTCTCTCCTCGTTCTCTCGCTCATTCTCTCCTCGTTCTCTCGCTCATTCTCTCCTCGTTCTCTCGCTCATTCTCTCCTCGTTCTCTCGCTCATTCTCTCCTCGTTCTCTCGCTAATTCTCTCCTCGTTCTCTCGCTCATTCTCTCCTCGTTCTCTCGCTCATTCTCTCCTCGTTCTCTCGCTCATTCTCTCCTCGTTCTCTCGCTCATTCCCTCCTCGTTCTCTCGTTCATTCTCTCCTCGTTCTCTCGCTCATTCTCTCCTCGTTCTCTCGCTCATTCTCTCCTCGTTCTCTCGCTCATTCTCTCCTCGTTCTCTCGCTCATTCTCTCCTCGTTCTCTCGCTCATTCTCTCGCTCTTTCTCTCCTCGTTCTCTCGCTCATTCTCTCCTCGTTCTCTCGCTCATTCTCTCCTCGTTCTCTCCTCGTTCTCTCGCTCATTCTCTCCTCGTTCTCTCGTTCATTCTCTCCTCGTTCTCTCGCTCATTCTCTCCTCGTTCTCTCGCTCATTCTCTCCTCGTTCTCTCGCTCATTCTCTCCTCGTTCTCTCGCTCATTCTCTCCTCGTTCTCTCGCTCATTCTCTCCTCGTTCTCTCGCTCATTCTCTCCTCGTTCTCTCGCTCATTCTCTCCTCGTTCTCTCGATCATTCTCTCCTCGTTCTCTCGCTCATTCTCTCCTCGTTCTCTCGCCCATTCTCTCCTCGTTCTCTCGCCCATTCTCTCCTCGTTCTTTCGCTCATTCTCTCCTCGTTCTCTCGCTCATTCTCTCCTCGTTCTCTCGCTCATTCTCTCCTCGTTCTCTCGCTCATTCTCTCCTCGTTCTCTCGCTCATTCTCTCCTCGTTCTCTCGCTCATTCTCTCCTCGTTCTCTCGCTCATTCTCTCCTCGTTCTCTCGCTCATTCTCTTCTCGTTCTCTCGCTCATTCTCTCCTCGTTCTCTCGCTCATTCTCTCCTCGTTCTCTCGCTCATTCTCTCCTCGTTCTCTCGCTCATTCTCTCCTCGTTCTCTCGCTCATTCTCTCCTCGTTCTCTCGCTCATTCTCTCCTCGTTCTCTCGCTCATTCTCTCCTCGTTCTCTCGCTCATTCCCTCCTCGTTCTCTCGTTCATTCTCTCCTCGTTCTCTCGCTCATTCTCTCCTCGTTCTCTCGCTCATTCTCTCCTCGTTCTCTCGCTCATTCTCTCCTCGTTCTCTCGCTCATTCTCTCCTCGTTCTCTCGCCCATT
>NC_091582.1:28534233-28536733 GCF_042767895.1 Penaeus vannamei | reverse complement strand
CACGAATGGTGCGTTGAACGTGTGTCTGAAGGAGTCTGTCACGTATTTCTGGTTGTGGGCGTTTAGTGTATTAGTTGTATTTACGTAATGCCAAGAGTTTTAGTGCAATTGTTTGTAATAACCCTGGCTGCTGCGGTTTTATTTTTTTCCAGATTGTAAATATTTGTTTGCATGTGGATCCCGCACTACTGCACAATACTTCAGTGTTGGACTAATAAGACTGCTGTATGCTATGTGTTTAGTGTCTTGTGTACAACCATGTAAATTCCTCCTCAGGACACCCAATGTTCTGTTAGCTCTTTGCTGTAGGTTGTCTACGTGCATTGGAATCCATGTTGGTGTGTAGTGTGATATTTGTGTGATGGAGCATTGGGTAATTGTTGTGAATGAATTCTTTAAGGAAATAATATGGGTGATTGGGAACGGGTGAATTCATCGTTTTACATTTATCTGTGTGCTTTCCCATTGCTCGAGGAAGTCAAGGTCGGTCTAAGGGAGTTTACAGTCATCAGGTGTCATAATAGATGAGGCTGTCGTTAGCAAGTAGTCTAGCTGTAGAGTTAGGGGTAGGTAATGAAAGATCATTTATGTAGAGTAAGAAAAAAGAGGGCCTAAGACGGTGTCTCGGGAGACACCAAAAGAGACAGGGACAGAGAAGCAGTACCGTCAAGAAAAACGTGTTGGGTTATTTTAAAAAGAAAAGCTGTGGTCCAGTAGAGTTTACCCTGACTAAAAGTAGTTTCTGTATGTCTTTTGTTGAGGACTTCGTCGAAGGCTTTGGCGGTCTAACACTATTGCATCGAGCAGCTTAACGTCACTTCTGTCTGAGTCTAGAAATGTCATAATGAGCGGGGATATCCACGGTCGTTTGGGTCTGAGTCCGTGTTGTGTATCAGTTAGTACGTTGTCTATATCAAGATGATTCATTGTGCAGGCAGGAACTCCAGGTTAAAAAGGTCCTGCCGTTTTTGCCTTGAAATTTCAGCAAAATCAAGGGCATCAAGGCATTTCTGCATTTTTGAAGGGCATCAAGATAATCGCAGTAAACCCTGGGGCATCAAGGCAATTGCAATAAACCCTGGACCATCAAGGAAATTGTGTAAAACATGTATATATGATGTAAGATGGATTTACATGTACATCGAAGAATTTTTCTCTATCAGTATGTGTCAAGTCCATACGTAAGAAATTAGTCCTCAAGTGGCAGCGTAATCAGTACAGTGCAAACTGTACATGTACTTCATAATTATTACAGGGAGATAAAACAAAAGCTTACTTTGTTGTTTTGTTCTTTCTTGCTGTTTTCAGTTACCATTGATTAACGTCGAAATAAAATGGAAGGCCAGGGGGGTTGGGCGTAGGTGTCGAGTGTTTAGGTTTGGGGCGATGTGTGCCACAAGGTATAAAAGAAGCTTGTATGAGTATTGGGATTCTGGGAGGGGGCTGTTGTACGTAAGGGTTGTTCATGTGTTCATTAAGTGTGTCGACGGAATTATGAAGTACAATGGGGGAAAGTAGTAGTGATAATATAGCCCCATTTGTAGTTTTCGCTTGATTTGTGCATGGCCCAACGTATGATCTAAAGTCGAGTTTGATGCTGAGAGCGGGAAAGTAAAACGACTGTTTCAGATTTTACGCATTTATTTAATCACTAGCAATTTCATAGCAATTTCATGATACATCAGTTCAATTTCCTTTAAAGATTGATAGACCTCTTCATGCGTGGGTCTTTAGCAAGTTACAAGTTTTCTTCTTGTGATGTGAAACACGAGAGGGAGAAAAGCATAAATGAGAAGACAAACCCATGGGGAACTAACATAATGGCAGAAATAAAGGATTGCATATCGCTTTATATCATTTAACTGAAAATCAACGTAAACAGGCTGATTTTACCATCAATGGACACCTAAATATCCCGCCTCATCCTTCCATTTTCTCTTAACAAATACACTTCATTAATAACAAAATAATTCGATCTTTGCTTTTGCTAAGTGTTCCACGTGGGGAGTCTTCGGCAAGAGGTGGGTTTTCGAGGAAGATCACCATCCGGGCATCCTAATATCGGGCATAAAATCCATGTCCTTGCAAACAATAAAGAAGTAGTAGAACAGCTTCTTCATCTTTTCCTGTAATATCAAGGTACAATCGCATTAATTATATGTATTCTAAAGCAAGGGGCCCTCTCGCCTTCTCTTTTGGGGGATCCCTAGACAGCTCCAGAGCGGGACTGGCTACACTAAACAGTGTCTCTCCGCAAAGAAAATTCGTCCCAGAAAAGACCAAACTGTCTACAATAACCTCCTGGATACGAATGTCGACTGAAAAAAAATCATGATAGAAGCCACGAAACTAAAAAGCCAATCTACCTTATTATTGATTTTCATACACCATATAACCATAGCAGCTACAACAATAACACATGTTCAAAGAATAGAATAATAAATAAATAAAAACTAAAGTTGAAAATATTCATATGCCATAATTAAATTAGAAAAAAATA